>NC_092382.1:77834197-78077287 GCF_030028105.1 Mobula birostris
TTTGCCCATTTGATAATTATTTGTAGCTTCTCCGAAGCTCCATAAAACCCAAAGGGCAACACAGAGTCCCTGGATAGGTCACCTCCTCCCTCGCTACCATCGAGTTCCCTGAACAGTCCTTCCAGCTGAAGCGACAATTCACCAGCGAGTCTCTTTTGTTGTGTCACTGTGTTCGGTGTCCAGCGTGGCCTCCGGTATATTGATGAGAACCCGATGTAGATTGGGAGAAAGTTCGCCGAGCACCTACGCTATCTCCGCCAGAACAAGCGGGATAGTTGAGTAGCCACCATTTTTCTTTCCATTCCCCATTCCCTATCCGATATATCTATCCGTGTCTCCCTGCACTTTCGTAGGAACAACACCTTGCATGAGCATCGATTTTTCAAACCTGGTAATATCCCCGAACACCCCTTACTCTACCTCCCACCCACTTTTCTCATCTCTCACCTTATCTCAGCAAATCAACCTCGTAGCTGTATACTTTATCACTCCCCCTCCAGGTTTCCTCTATCACCTGGTGGTTCTGCCTCCCCTCCCCTCCTTTTACATCTACTCCTCAGCTCTATTTTTCGGAAGTCCTGCCGAAGTGTTTCGGCCCGAAACGTCGAAAATAATTTTTTCCATAGATGCTGCCTGGCCCGGTGAGTTCCACCAGCAGTTTGTCTGTGTGTTGCTCGTATTTCCGGCATCTGCAATTTTTTTTCTTGTTTGTAGGTTACTATCGTGGTTCTGCTGAGAGGGAGATATGCACACCTTTCACTGGTTAAATTCTGCTGAACGCGGCATATTGTACCGAACTTTTTAACAAAATCTACGATTTCTAAATCATTCGCCCCTGCGAGGCCCAAAACCTTCAATATGTCTTTCATCCACGTGCTCATCAACGAGTCTCTTAAAAGCCTCCTAATGTATCAGCTATGACCACCTCCCCGGCAGTGCATTTTGGACACCGGACACCACTCTCTAATTAAAGAATAAAGAAAACTGTAACCAGTATAACAATTACAGCACGGAAACAGGCCATCTCGGAGCTTCTAGTCCGTGACGAACTCTTACACTCACCTAGTCCCACCGACCTGCACTCAGCCCATAACCCTCCATTCCTTTCCTGTCCATATATCTATCCAATTTAACTTTAAACGACAACATCGAACCTGACTCATCCACTTCTGCTGGAAGCTCGTTCCACACAGTTACGACTCTCTGAGTAAAGAAGTTCCCCCCTCATGTTACCCCTAAACTTTTGCCCTTTAACTCTCAACTCAAACTTCTTCTGACCTCTGCCCTTAATGCGCATAATATACAGTAAATGCTCGGGCCCAGGGTGACTGTTACAAAACAGAGGGATGCGTGGGTGTCATTGGTCGCTGAAAGCAGCATCTCTGGCTAGATATGTTAATGACAGCGGCGTTTGGAGCCACAGGCCTACATCATTCAGCACATTAAATATAAGTTGCAGTTACAAGATTTTATAAGAATTTGGTCAGGACTTACATGGAACACTACTTGTAGATTTGGTCACCTTGATACTATCACCTTGCAAATATGTTATTTAAACCGGAGAGAGGTCAGAAATATTTACCAAGATGTTGCCAGGACACGAGGATCTGGCTAACAAGTAGAGATTGCATCGTAGATTATACTATTCTATTTAATGTAGGAGATTGCGGGCTGACGGGATTAAGGAAAAATGTCAAGATGGACACAAGCCCGGGTGCTCATCATCTTTTCCTCGGATAAGTAGTGCCACAAACCTGAAGGTGCAGGGTTAAGATCAGAGATGAAAGAGTTGAAAGACGCACTTGGGGCAGCTTTCTTTCTCACGGACTTGGAACGAGCTGATAGATGTGGTGAGTCAGATGGCCACTTATCAACTTTGATAGGCCACATACATAGCACATGGACAGGAAAGTTATAGAGGGTTAAGGGCTAAACGTGGGCAGATGGGATCAACTCGCTGGGGTAACACTATTCCACACGGATGTGTTTGGCCGTAAGGCCTGTTTACTTGTTGTAAGAGTCTGTGAGTCTGTCTATCCATTACATCATCAGGGAAAATAGAATTTCCAAGTCATTTGGTTATTTTACTTTTCCTCATACTGTTCCGGCAACTCTGTCATTTCCTTTACATTGACTCTCTCAGTGTCAAGCCAGAGCCATAGAGAACAATTACTCTTTGCCTAACCTGTCTGAGCCAGTAATGGCTTAAAGCCTCCATAAGATCTCCACGACCTCTTCTACTCGGAGGACCTGACTCATTTATATTTTACTGGGCCATTACATTGCTGAGGAATCTCGTCCTGTCGTTGGACGCCATGATATGAAACTCCCCGTGTTGAGATTCGTAGATACAAAATCGATTCCTTTTCCTTCACGTTTTGTAAGACTTTACATTCTGAGGACTCCTTATTTCTGCTGCCGAACGCGGGATCCCAAACTTGCAAACTGTATCGTTAACTGCGGAGGATGATTGCACGCTCTTTGGAGGAGTCTGCTACATAGCTCGCAATCCGCAGGGTGCCAGACGATTGTGAAAAGTCCAAATGGCTTCCAGGTCATTCAAACACAACAACGGAAGCCGACGACTAGATTCCGAGAGAAACAGTCGTACGCATTCTCAGAGTGAAATAAAGATTTTGTGTTTCCCGTTTCATTGCTTACCTTTCAGGTGAGTGGGCACTTCAGATAAACACCGCTCAGTGTCCATGTAGGCGAACTGGCCGTCACCTGTTCAAACAGATTAGCCTGCATGAAGTCTGTTATGTTAAAATTGTAAATTCATCTTCATTTACATCTGCAACACACAGTGTATTGTCCAACGTACCACGTTCCTGTATTTCCTTCAGTATTCTGCTCAGCTTCGGTAAATGGTGCTGTAGTTTCACAAAGGATTCCCACATCACCCTCCGGGCCCCCGGAGCCCTTCTCCATCACCAGATCCAGGAGGAGTGTGGCAGCTCCGCTCGGTTTCCCTTCTCCGCGAGCTCAGTCACGCTCTGTAATGAACAATGGGGAATATTTTGAGGCGAAGTGGGAGGCGGGCTGCAGGCAGGAAGAAAGATTCGGCTCGTTGACAAAATCCACTGGGGGACTGAGCACAGAGTACAAACGCTGGAGGGTATTGACCCATCCTGAACACGGACTGACACAACGTAGGTCGTATTATGACAGGGTCACAGACGGGTTTCCCCGGGTGAAACTGCCGTTGAACTTTGGGAGGGACACAGACTGGCGGGTTGCATGAGCCTTCCAGTCTCACTCGACAGCTGGGAAATGTCAACGAGGTGCAGTCAGCAACTGCACGGCTTCTGCGCATGCGGCGGAGTCCATCCGTGCATGTGCTGGAGACCAAAGGCAACTGGTGCTAGTGCAGAGAAAGGAGTTCGGATTGTGACGCTCAGCTATCTCATGGGGAATGTGAGGGATATGTACAGTGTGCGGCTCTTCGCTGTCATTCAGTCCGGTGATCAACACTTCATTGTCGTCCAGAAACGCAAAGACCGTCGGAAAGCAGAATCTAGGTAAATCTGTGTTAATTGCACATGGTTAGACTTTATATCTTTTTGCAACCTCTGTGGTCGGATTTCTTTATCCAGAATGTGTTGACTTCATGAAGTTCATTGCAGAGAACGCGCTGGAGGCCGACTTTTTTGATATATTTAAAGGGAACTTTGGTAGGTCTTGATTATTAAGGGCGTCAAATGTTATGGGGAGATGCAACGCTGTGAAGTTGAAGGCGATGATTCAGGAGACACGAGAGAAACAGGACGGGTCGAATGGCATAAGTCTGATACTAAATCTTACGACTTTAACAATATTTGCGGCAGGAATTACAAACTGTAAATACTTCCTTCACAAAAGTCAGAAGGTAACTAAACCATGAGACAAGATGGGATACTTGATCAAATGTAAAGGGGTTAGCAGTTCAAAAGAAAGGCAATAGTCACTAGTGACTATTCAATTGATGATGAGGGTGATGGTCAACTCCGGACAAATCACTATGTGTTTGATTTGTGAGCAACACAGGGGTAAAGAGAACACAGACTGTTGTAGAGCCGTTAATGTCGAGCATTGGGAACATGATGGAAAGTCAGACAGAGTGGTGTGAAGTGGTTATCTGTCCACTTGCAATATCTCCAAATTGTCAGTTACATACCAATAATTGTCTGCATCCTAACCTGACCAAAATGAATGTGATCAGATAATTGGAGAGGGACTTGTATTGGTTGAATAAAGGTTCAGTATATCCGCGTATGGAAACTCCTTTGTTACGACTGACCACAAGCCTCTCGGAATTTCTTTGCCCAGCTGTTCCTTTACACCGGTTCTTTCGATCTGTCATAGCGGTAGAAGAATTTACACTAGTCTGCGTCCCTTCCACTTACTTGATACTCCATGCCTGTGAAGTGATCCTGGCCTGTTAACATGAAGCCGAGTCCCTCTACACCCTCCTCAATCGCCTGCTCCAGCCGGTCCCGATAGAATCTCGTCAACTGGAACAGTTGGTGATCGACACAAAATGACAGGAAAGCAGAGACTGCAGAGTTCTGATCTGTGAAAAAAACACCACAGAAGATCACACCATGAATGAGCCGACCACGATGCGAATTTAAACCAATGCTGTCCACAGGCAGATGTTCAATATCCTCCATGTTCTCGACATAGTGTCTCACCAACGTAGAGGAGGCCGCATCAGGAGCACCGAACCCAGCGCAAATTTGCAGTTGGGGTGCTGCCACAGCGGGAAGAACTAGCTTGAGCATTGAAATGAAGTGAGAAAAGAGCTATATTGGCAGGTGTTGCATCTAGGCAGGGATGTGCCGCGTGGCAGATCAGTGCCCATGGACAAATTCGCGAAGGAATCGGAGAAATTTGCAGAAATCGGGGGTGAGTGTGTGTGTTGGGGGGGGGGAGAAAGATAAAGAAGATATCACGTGGCATAATTCCATTGGAGATGACGAAATTTGTGGACGACAATGTATTAGATTTGGAGGCTGATGAGGTGACAGTTATGGACATAGTGAACTCTATTATTTTTAAGCCGGCGGTAAATTGTCTTCAGCGCAGATGAAAAAGAAATTGTGGTGATGCTGGTGAGGGCAGCATCAATAGTGGAGCGAGGAATACCCCGTTCTTTAATGTAAGAGGATATTTCTGATGTCCTGAAACAGAAATCCGCACCCGGGACACAGATGCGGCGACGGTGAAGAAACTGAGAAAAAGGTATGGCATTTTTACAGGAGAGAGAGTGGGAAGAGGTATACACGAGATAACCGTGGGAACCAGTCGGTTTAAAAAAGATATCGGTTAACAATTTGTCTCCAGAGATGCGGGCAGGGAGCTCACGGAAAGGGGGGGGGGGGGGGATGTGTCAAAGATGTACCAAGCGAATTTCAGGTCAGGCTGGAAGGTAGAGACAAAGTTAATGAAATTGACAAGCAACGTCAAGGCAGTTGTTAATGTAGTGGAGAAGGAGGTTGGGTGTATAACGGGGGAATGATTCAAGCATGGACTGATGTGCAAAGCCTACAAAGAGACAGGCATTTTTGAGGGTCAATGCGAGCGCCCACAGCTGCCTCTCGAGTTTGGGAGAAAATATGAGGAGCAGAACGAAAAATTGTTCAGAAAGAGGACCATTTCTGCCAACGGAGAAGGTGGAGTGGAGCTAGTTGGTTCTTTTAACAGTAAGGAAGAGGAGAGCTTCCAGGCCTTCTGAATGGAGATAGACGTGCAAGGGAAATGAGCATCTATGGTGAAGGTAAGGCGGTCATGCCACAGTTTTGAAAATTGCTGAGGGCACCAAAGGCGTGAAAAAGGTCATGTCTGTAGCTGGGAAGGGAACGAGCCTTTGTATGTTTCGTTCTCTGACATTTTGGCTACAGTTGCACCAACAAGACAGACATTTGATAATGACGATCCTAGTGACTTCACCTGTTGCCATTCTGGTTCTGCCTGACGATGATTGATTATCGTCTTCTGGTTTTCACTTTGCCCCGGTGCAGGAAACTTCCTCCTGCTGGTGATGTTCAGAAAGCAGACTGAGAGATGATAACAATGATGATGATTACAATAATAATAGTAATAGTAGTAGTAGTAATAATAATAATAATAATAATAATAATAATAAGGCATTCATTATTCTTGCGAGACCATGGATCTGCGCCTGGAATGTCTTCACTCTCCAGGGCGCAGGCCTGAGCAAGGTTGTATGGAAGACCGGCAGTTGCCCATGCTGCAAGTCTCCCCTCTCCAGGACACTGATGTTGTCCAAGGGAAGGGCATTAGGATCCATGCAGCTTGGCACCAGTGTCGTCGCAGAGCAATGTGTGATTAAGTGCCTTGCTCAAGGACACAACACGTTCCCTCGGCTGGGGCTCGAACTCACGATCTTCAGATCTCTAGTCGAATGTCTGAACCACTTGGCCACGAGACCACACTGTTGTTGTCATTATTATTATTATTACTTTATTTAGCTCGAGTGCGAAATTCATTTGTTAGAGCAGCAACATTTAAAAACACACATGGCAGCCTGCAGGCTTAAATAATATTGAAGGACAGTGTAATATTATACACAATAATTATGCACCAATGTGCAATAATGGGTAATATTAATGTCCGAACTAATAAATCAGAGGCTAGTGTACTATGATGTGTGCTCTCCTGTCGCAGAGAGACAATCTGTTATATAAACCTATTGCATTGGTAGGAAAGATTTTCTGTACCGAACCTTCTCACAGTTAAGCTGAATGAATCTGTTCGAAAAACAGTTCTGTTATTATTCAGTAGATCATCGGAAGGTTGTCCCAGTTTTTCTATAATGGATATCAGTTTGTTTAGTGACCTCCTCTCCTGCACACTCAGGGAAGTTGCAGTCAACCATGACAATGATTCTGTTATATTTGTATTTTTTTCCCTAACCTGCCAACATAACTGCTCCTCATTGTCCCGGTAGCCATTGTGTCTGTGTTGCAGGGTGGGAGAGGGCTTTGGAATGCTCCCTTTCTGCTCCTGACCTGTTCCCCGAAGTTCTCCATTTCTGCAGCTGTGATACTCTTCAGGATTAGCAAATCCACTCGTCCCCATTTCACATCCCTGCATATGAATTTTGAAACAACTAAACCTGGAACATCAAACAGGCAACCTACCCTTTCAACAGGCAATGTTCAGTAATGGTGGCAACAAGTACCATCTATATAATGAACCGTGTTCTAAGTTACTCTCATTCTGAATACTTACTGTATTGAAGTAAACACATTTCAACCTATTCAACTGAATACATGATGCCCTGTCCAAAGCCTATTCTTCCACAGTCAGTCCAAACTTTGCATCTACATTAACATCATGTGCACCGTCATTTGCCGAAAAATCTGTTTACCATCGCCCTACCAAACGAGTTGAAAACTGTCCCCGGCAGCTCTAGTAGAACTGCCTTTATGATCATTAGCCATTTACTAGTTCATGTCCGCTTGGTTTTGGGTCAAATGGGAACTCAATTTCATTTCAATTCCTACTTCTTCTTAATCATAGATTCATGGACTTTTACAATTTAATGAGTAGAAAAATACTATTGATTTAAGCTATTGTTTGGCAATTGCCATTGAAAACTTATGCGAATGCGGTTCTGTGACATCTTGCTTTAAAGGATTTGTTCTCAGCAGAAAATTGAATGACAATATACTGGAAGGTGCGTTTACCATTGCAGCTTGTTGCAATAACAGGTTGCTGAAGTTCATGGAAATTCCACATTCCTTTAATCACTGCAGCATTTTGAGATTATTAACACATAACAAACCCGCGGAAGAAAACATCAGAGCTGAACAAAAGCTACTTCAGAAGATGCATGATTTTGAAGGAGGAAATATGAGTGGTTTTAAATCGCTGAGTTGCTGACAGCACGTTAGCAGACCCAATCATCATAACCGTATCCGACAGAGGCATAATTGGTACCTATGGGCACATTCATCCTCACTCCAACTGTTTCCTACCTTCCTTTGTACAGAATTTTAATGTCTGAATTACCAGTGCCAATTAACTTGCTCTAGCAAGTTAGTCTCACCATACTTTCTCCTGACTGAGTCAATAAAAACGCTGCGTCATAACAGAGAGCAACGCATTCCTGCCCAATGTTATTAAAAGCAAAATTAATTAAAATTAACCGTTGAATACAAGTGTAGTGACCTCATGAACACATTTGTAGTTGTCCCTTGCACTTTAGAAAACCTGATAGGGGATACAAAGGAGTCATTTTTCAGTCCTGGTGAGACATAAAACATAGGAGTAGAACTAGGACATTGGGTTCATCGAGTCTGCTCTACAATCTATCATGGTTGATCTTTTCCAAACGCCGTATTCCTACCTTCTTGCGTTAACAGTAAAATGATTTAGCAATCAAAAACATGAAACTATTCAACAATAACCTCCACTAGCCTCTGTCGCAACACATTCTACAGATTAACCAATATTTGGATGAATAAATTTCTCTTATCTCAGTTTTAAAGAGAAGCCTCTTTATGCTGGTGTTGTGCTGTCAGATCCCAAACTCTCCATCTAATGGAAACATTCATTCAGAAGGTTTAAATAACCACGTTCACCACTATCCCTCTGACTCCACTGAGCACCAGCGCAGAACCACCAAATGCTCCTCATACAGAAACCCTGTATTAATGGTTATTCTTGTAAACATTGCTATCAGAACCTATTTCGACAAATAACAGACACATTGGTACCAGGATTATTTACTGGGAATATTGTTATTTCTTTACTGCTCTACTAACTATCGCAAAATGAGCGCCTGTGTACAGATCCATTTCCAGGAAACAAGCCATTCCAGGGTGAATGTACTCAAAAGAAACTGGAATTACTGCACTATATCCGTTCAGCAGCTGTGGTAGGGAAAGGAAAAAAAGTTAACGATTCAGGCTCACAACCTTTCTTAAGAATGTCTTTAACCATTATGCAGTTCTTAATGCAGATTTATCACGTGTTAGCATGAGAGGCTGAACAATCTTGGGTTGTTTCCTTTGGACTGGCTGAGGCTGAGAGAAGGTCTGATACAGGTTCATAAGATTATTAGAGGCATACATACAAGAGGTATTTGTTTCCCAGGGTTGCATTGCCTAATATCAGAGGACTTGCATTGGAGGTGAGAGGAGGTAGTTTCAAGGTCGTAAGTTTTCTATACAGAGAGTCGCATATGCTGGAATGCTCTGCCCGGTATGGTGGTAGATTCAAATATATTAGCCGCTTCTAGGAGACGTTTGGATAGGCACATGGATGTAGGAAAGATGGAGGCGTGGTGTAGGTAGGAGAGATTAGTTTTTGGAGGATTTTGATTAACTTTTTAGCTGGTTCAGCATAATCTATCATGGGCCAAGAAAACATTCCACATCATTAGAAAAGCTGAACAAGGCCTGACTTTCTGAGGAGGATGAACAGATCTGGAATATGTGCATGTATAGTCACGTTTTTCTACAGATGTGCAGTAGAGAGAATCCTAACATGCTTGATCAGTCCGTGGTGCGGGAAGTGCGCTGCGACGGACAGGAAGACTCTACAATTGGTTGTGAAATGCGCTGGCGCATTACCGGCACCTGACTATTCACTAACAAGTATTTTATGCACAGAAAGGTGCTGAAGAATGGCCCGAAACTTTATGAAGGATCCCAGCCACCCTGTCATGATTGTTTTTGTCCCACTCATGTGGGGGTTACCTAAGTAGCGTCCACGCTAGATCAAAAATTTCACCCACTAAGCCAACGCGCCACAATATCTTTCACCAACAGTTTTTTTTTATTTCCTGTCAGTCACCATATGTCCAGTTTCTTATGTGCCTATTGTCACTTTATGGTCATATAATCCATGTACATAAGCTGTAGTATGTATTATGCTTTTTAAAAGAATATTGTGTTCTTTAACTTACTGCGTTTTCAACGTCCTGTTCTGGATCCTGAGAAACAATTATATTGTTCCCCTTTACTCCTCTGTACTGGAGTGACGTTAAACAATCTTGAAGCTTGTGCCATAGGGGCAATTATCATGACAACCTATATCATCGATACTCCCTTTTGATTTTATAAATTGCTACAATGTTAGCCTTCATTCTCCTGTGCTCTCGGGAATAAAGATTCAACATGGCCAGTCTCTCCGTGCATCTAGGACCGCTAGTCAGGCAGCATCCTCCCAAATCTCTTCTGCGCCTTCTTCAGCTTGATAATGCCTTTTCCGTAGCAGGGTGACAAAAACTGTACATAATACTGTGTGTGGCCTCACCATCTGGTTATATAATGTCCATACTCCCAAGCTCAGTACCTTAGATGATGAGGGCGAGCGTGGTTTCTCTACCACCCTGTATACTTGCATGTTTACGTTCAGCGAACTGTACACTTGTGCACAATATCAGTCTGTTTCACTATCCTCGGTGCCCGCCCATTCATCATACAAGTCCTACCATCGTTTAACTCTACAAAATGCACTATCTCTCATTTGTACAAGTTGAAAATTATTTCCCATTCCTCAGCTCACGATCATAACTCACTAAGATGTCTTTTAAATTCATTGTAACCTGTTGTAATATCAACCAGACACCCTAATTTAGTATCAAAGTTGTTAAATGTGCCATGTATATTTACATATAAAACAATAGCTTTAAAAATGAATGCTAGAGATCTCAACAGTGACACGCACACCCCAAACGCGACAGGCCTCCATTCGCCAAATCCATCGTTAATCATCGTCCTCTGCTTGCTGTTATCGAGCCCGGTGTGGATCCACCTCGCTAGCTCCCAGTGAAACCCATGTGACCTAGCCTTCCAGAGCAGCTGCCGGATCTTGTTAGAGGTTTTACCAAAATCTATATAGACAACATCACTGCCCAACTTCATCTATCCTCATAGTTGCTGGTTTATTACACTCTAAAGTATTTGATGTATGACGTCTCGATAAGTGGTGTAGTCAGTGACTTCTCCACAGCCTATGCCCAAACGCCAGAGACTTCAGCTTCACTGCAGACTGAGGAAATTACATTCCCAGCTGCAGAAATACCAACCTGAACCGAAGTCCGGGGACTGCTAGTTCCATATTCTAAGAGATACCATTCCAATATTAGAACCTATACACAGACGTTTGGTGCCAACGATTTGCCGTGATGTTCGTGCCATTTCAGATTCACACACTAAGGCAGAATTAGAACCTAATAATGCACTGCCTGTGCCAGCGGCTCATGCTGCTGAAACAGTCTGTTGGCTGTGAGACAATGCAGATCCACATCATCCTGTTTTATCGCTGTCCTTTTGGTGCGTGGGATCTTGTCTAGCACAATTGTCTGCAATGTTTCCCACAGTGTAGCAGGAACAAAATGGTTTTCATATAAAATGATACAATAGAAAATGCAGAAAGTCAATACGTCAAACTACATCTGTGAAAGAAGAAAATGTGAAAGATTCATTTTAAGAACGGGGAATATAAAAGTTGCTGCCGATCTGCTGAGAGTTTCCAGTATTTCTTGCTTCTTACTTTAAATTCCCTGGAACAGTAATACATTTTTTTCTCTCTGTTTTCATGCACAGATATCAAGTGATTGCAAAATACTTGGCTCTCCCGAAACTGTATAAATGCCACCCCACCCTCACCAATTTGTTATCTCTAATTTCATTCTGTCCCTGCTGTCATGCATTCCATAGAGTCAATGATTACAGCATCATTCCCTGCCACTATCATTCAGTTGCATTTGATCCTGAGAGCACTGTCTCTACGCTGAGAAGCTGTGATAACAAAGCGATAAAATTGTGCAACACTACTTGCAGATCTGGCGGACTGTTACCCGGGAAACAAAGGAAGTGGTTCACCAAATTTAACTGAAAAAGGAAATAACAAACTCAACATAATATGCTACGAGTTTGATTATGAAAAACATTATCACTGCAGCCATTTTGTAATGGTGAACCTAAAATTCTAATTGCTGCTTTTACCCTGCCTCGTGTTGTATATAATTGAACCTCTGATAGTTCTAGTTAACAAAAAAAAAAAAAAAAGATTCCTGGAAAATTCAATGAAGCAAAAGGTGAAAGACAATATTCCGTAATGAAGACAAAGGTTTGAAGACAGTTTGCTAATATGCAGTATATCTTTCAGCTGTTGAGATACAGGCGAGATGGAGGTTGAACGACAAGCTACGGAATGAGCAGATGGCGCCAGGTGGCAGAAAGGATCAAGGACATTCTCAGATGTTCCTCCAGCAAAACACAGATAGTGAATTAATAGTCCATACTACTGTACAAGTGATCCTAAAATGAGAAAGCTAGAACAAACAAAAAGAACTTTGGAAACTGTCTTTTGACCCACCAAAGTATATGAAGACATCATACAAAGTAACCTAGCCGGATACTTTACGCCTTCGAACGGTTGTTGTTCGGCCCATGACTGCAAGGAACTATAGATAACTGTGGGTACAGCTGAGAACATCAAAGAAACAACCTTCACCTCCATGGACTCTGTTATATCAGCTCAACCTGCTGTTGTAATGTATTTAACTGTATGGGTGGGATGCAAAACAAGATTTTCACTGTACCTCTGTGCATGACCGTAATTAACCGTTTCCCCACAACGACAGGACGTGGCCGAACAGGATGTCAGTACCGGACCAAACCGGCGCCAGGCATCGATCAAGGTGAAGTTCGAATCTGCTATCGGGCCGGGAGATAGAGGTAAAGTTTCCCAAGTACAAACCGACGGATCGGTAGAGTCCGACTTCAAACCCTCATTGATCATCATCAGACCTGCCGGCTCGGGACCGACCTCAATACTCACCGATGGGAACTTGATGTATTTGCCCCGCTGATAGCTCACTGAACGGAAAGGAAACCACCGACTATCCGGAGACCAAGCATGTGCAATGTGACCCCTGCGTGTTCAGAGCGGGAGGCGGGGCCTCAGAAATCCGCAGATGCTGCAGAGCTGCGGTAAGATGGAAGCAGGAAATGGGTTCATGTCACCGGTGGTTGGCCTGCTATGCCAATGTCAGATTCAGGTTATGAAATAGATTTAAAAATTCAGCGCAAAGGTAGAAATATATAGTAATAAATCGATTCCCTATCTTAATTGTATGGCAATTTTAGACAGACTGGGATGCTATTTTGAAATTTCTGAAGGAAGACTTAACAGAAAGCAGGAGAGTTGAGTGGTCCACTTACGGCATGTAGGAAGGCAGGGAGAACTCCAGCGTCCCTGATAACTTGACCTGCGAGAAACACATCTAGCTGAAGCTTCCAACAATCTGCGTTAAGAAGTTGGCGCGAGAACTGAATGAACTCCGGATCACTTGGCAGGCTACTAGAGTGATAGGTAGGACATACAGAGAGTCAGTTACAACTAAGTTACAGGACACAAGAGTATAAGTTACAATCAGGAAGGGAAAAGGGGTTAATGAACTATTCCAGAGTATCTTTGTGGCCATCCCACTCCGAAACAGGTATTTTGGATGCTGTTTATGGTGTGGTGCGGGAGGGAATAGGTGGTTATCCTAACAGAGCAAAGTTACATTTGGCTGATCTCTGGTACAGGGTCTTGTTTTGTGACTTAAGTCGGAAGGCAGATGAACAGGTGCGCTGTGGTGGTACTGTATTTGTTAGCAAAAGCAATGGACGAGGTTCTATGGACAAGAACAAGATTCCCGATTGGTATGCTGCCTACTGGCTCCCAAAGTCCGGGGCATCTCGGATCAAGTCCTCAGCATTCTTAGGTGGGGTTAGAAAAAAACAGTGGTTGTGGTCCATATAGTTACCAATGAAATGGATAGGACGAGTGACGAGGTTTTCCATAGACAGTTAGGTGCCAAATTAAAAGGCCGGTCCTCCAAGGTTGTGATACCGTGATTGCAAAGTGTGCCACGTGCTAGTGAGGCGAAAGCTATGACGATAAATCACCCTTAGCGACAGCAGATATAACGGAGTCAGTGTTATTCCTCCATTAAAAAAAAACTCCAAAGAGAAAACCGGTAATTATTGGCCGGTGATTCTGACATCAGTTGTGGGGCAATTATTGGAAAGTATTCGAAAGAACCGAATATATACAGTGGCATGCAAAGGTTTGGGCACCCACGGTCAAAATTTCTGTTACTGTGAATAGCTAAGCGAATAAAAGATGACCTGATTTCCAAGAGGCATAATGTTAAAGATAACACATTTCTTTAATATTACAAGCAAGATTACTGTTTTTTTTTTTTTACATCTTTTACAGTTTCAAAATAACAAAAAAGGAAAAGGGCCCGAAGCAAAAGTTTTGGCACCCTGAATGGTCAGTACTTAGTAACACCCCTTTTGGCAAGTATCACAGCTTGCCAATGCTTTCTGTAGCCAACTAAGAGGTTTTCAATTCTTGTTTGGGGGATTTTCGCCCATTCATCCTCGCAAAAGTCTTCTAGTTCTGTGAGATTTTTGGGTCGTCTTACATGCACTGCTCTTTTGAGGTCTATCCACATATTTTCAAAGGTGTTTAGGTCGAGGGACTGTGAGGGACATCGCAAAACCTTAAGCTTGCGCCCTCTGAGGTAGACATTGTGGATTTTGAAGTGTGTTTAGGATCATTATCGTGTTGTAGAAACGATCCTCTTTTTTATTTTCAGCTTTTTATTTTACAGACGGTGTGATGTTTCCTTCCAGAATTTGCTGGTATTTAATAGAATTCATTCTTCCCTCCACCAGTGAAATGTTCCCCGTGCCACTGGCTGCAGCACAAGCCCAAACCATGATCGATCCACCCCCGTGCTTAACAGTTGGAGAGGTGTTATTTTCTAGAATTTCTGCACCCTTTTTTTTTCCAAACATACCTTTGCTCATTGCGACCAAAAATTTCTATTTTAACTTCATCAGTCCACAGGGCTTCTTTCCAACAGGCATCAGGCTTGTTTAAATGTTCCTTTGCAAACTTCTGTCGCTGAATTTTTTGGGGAGGACGCAGAAGAGCTTTTCTTCTGATGACTCTTCCATGAAGGTCATATTCCTGCAGGTGTCGCTGCACAGTAGAACAGAGCACCACCACTCCAGAGTCTGCTAAATCTTCCTGAAGGTCTTTTGCAGTCAAACGGGGGTTTTGATTTGTCTTTCTAGCAATCCTATGAGCAGTTCTCTCCGAAAGTTTTCTTGGTCTTCCACACCTCGACGTGACCTCCAACGTTTCTGTTAACTCCTATTTCTTAATTACATTAGGAACCGAGGAAACGGCTACCTGGAAACGCTTTGCTATCTTCTTAGAGATTTCTGCTGCTTTGTGGGCATCATTTATTTTAATTTTCAGAGCACTAGGCAGCTGCTTAGAGGAGCCCATGGCTGCTGATTGTTGGGAGAAGGTTTGAGGAGTCAGGGTATTTATCAAGCTCTAAAATTTGCATCACCTGGCCTTTCCTAGCGATGACTGTGAACAAGTCATAGCCCTAACGAGCTATTTAATGTCTGAGACCTTGGTAAAAGTTATCTGAGAGCTCAAATCTATTGGGGTGCCCGAACTTTTGCATGGTGTTCCTTTCCTTTTGTTTCACTCTAAAATTGTACAAAGCAAAAATAATACGCTAATCTTGCTTCAAATGTTGAAGAGAATGTTTCATCTTTATCTTTATGACTTTTGGAGATAAGTTCATCTACTACTCACTTAACTATTCACAGTAACAGAAATTTTGACCAAAAGTGACCAGACCCTTTCATGCCACTGTAAGACACAAGAGCAGAATTACGTTATTCGATCCAACGGGTTTGCTTCGTCATAACATCATGGCTGTCTTTTTATTTCTCTTTAGCCCCATTTTCCTGCCTTTTCCCGGAAAGGTTGGACAACCCGATGAATGAAGTGCATGTCAAAATGCGCTTGAAATATTCCCAACGTATTAGCCATCCACGGCCTTCCATTGAATTCCACAGATTCGCCACCCTCTTAGAACACAGAACATAGAACAGTACAGCACACTACAGGCCCTTCGGCCCACAATGTTGTGCTGACCCTCAAACCCTGCCTCCCATATAAGCCCCCACCTTAAACTCCTCCATATACCTGTCTCTTGATGAAGATACTTTTCTTCCTCATCTCCTTTAAAAATGGAGACCCCTCCATCCTGAGGCTGTGCCCCCTCCCACCGTAGGAAACATCCTCTCCACATGCACTCTACAATATCTAGCCCTTTCAATATTCAACAGGTTCTAGCGCCACCACAACCAAACCCCCCACCCCCGCAACTCCCCACACACGTTCATGCTGCGAATCTCCAGCGATTTCCCCTCCAGAGCCAACAGTCTTTCCTTGTATGTTAATCCTTTTATTCCTAGGTTAATTCTAGTGAACTTCTATTGAATCCTCTCCAATGCCAGCACAACTCTGTCTCAGAAAAAGACCTTGAAATTGCTCACAATACACCATGTGCTGTCTGAAGCCTCAGCATTATACTTTTGCTTTTACATTTCAATCCTCTTGAAATAAACATATCTTGCGTAAGTTTATGTACAATCAGTCTCGGTTCATAAGCTCTTATAATCTATTTGCATTTATTTGTTTGCTTATTATTTTCCTGTCTTTATTCTATTTTTTGTGCCGTATCGGATCCGGACATATGAACATTTCGATCCCTTTACACTTGGTACTGTGGAATGACAAAAAGCAGATTTGGAGCTTGAAATTAATGGAAAAAATATTGCATTCAGCTTCCTTAGCGACGACTCAATCGGCAAAGTTGACCGTGTGGGAATCCTGCAAGATAAATCCCAAGAGTCTTTGCATCTACAATTATTGAACTTTCTCTCCATGTATAAAATAGCCCATGTCTTTACTCCTTAGCCTGTTTGCATGACCATACACTTCCCTACACCTTATTCCATCTGCCACTTCTTTGCATATTCCCCCAATCTTTCCAAGTCCTTCTGCAGGCACCATGAGAGCGTGGGTCCCCGGGGATCGGACAGTGTGTGACTCGTGGAGGGTTGGTCCCCGGGGATCGGGCTGTGTGTGACTCGCGGAGGCTGGGTCCCTGGGGATCAGACAGTGTGTGACTCGTGGAGCGTGCGCTCCTGGGCATCGGACAGTGTGTGATCCGGGAAGGTGGGAACCCGGGTTCGGATAACATGGGTCCCTGGAGATCGGACTGTCTGCGAATCTTGGACTGTCGTTACCTGGGTATCGGTCAATGTGTGACTCGTGGAAGGTGCTTCCTTAGACATCGGACAGTGACCAGGGAGGGTGGGACACTTTGGGTCAGACAGTGTATTACTTGGGGATGGTAGGTCGATATGTGAATCGGGGAGGATGGTTCCTGGGGATCGGACGGTGTATAACTTGCAGTGTGTGAGTCACAGGGAATCCGACGGGGTGCAACTAGTGGAGGTTGGTCCCTGGGGACTGGACAGTGTGGAAATCTTTGAAAGTGTATCCCTGAGGACCGGCCAGTGTGTAACTCGCGGAGGGTGAGTCTCTGGTAAGAGGACAGTGCGTAACCTGTGGCGGGTGGGACCCTGGGGGTCCGACAGTGTGTACCTCGAGAAGGGTGGATCCTTGGGGATTGGGGAGAGTGTAATTCGGGGAGGGTAGATCTCTAGAGATCACTGGGGATCGGACGGTGTGTGGGACAAACTGTATGGGGTGCTGTTTGGATATGATGGAGGGTGATCAGGGAGCGGTGATTATACGAGATCAGATGATCAATTTTGAAGTGGGACGTCCAATGGAATGCGTGTAAGAGGAGGCCCGGCTCACAGGAAAGGCCGGGGCAGATCTCTCTCTGTTAGTCCCGCAGTGCAGATGATGATACTGCATTGTCAGCCTGGCAAGGTGGTGGCAGGAGACACTTGTAACAGCTTAAGTGGTACTTCAGAGAGATAGGTGAAGGAAGATACGGTGTAGGCAGACGTGTGGCTTGAACTGGTGTCATGTTCAATTGACGTCATAGAAATCACGGGTAGTTCATTTGCTGCATTTTCCGGTGGTGCACAATCAAAAGCCTAAAAAAAGTGTCTTCCACGAACCGTTCTCATTAGAACGGCTTGGACTTTCTTTCTTCGTCCTATCTCTTGCAGTAGGAGCCACCTCAGGAGGGCCGATCCCTGGCAACTGTGTTTCAATTCTTCCCGCTGACGAACAGCGGTGCCATCGAAATTTAGAGAAAATAATCCTAAACTCGATTAAATTGCTAACTACAGGAGCGGGGGATGGGGTGGAGGGATGTGGGATGAGTCCGGTTTACAGCCCAGCAAATGACAGTAGTCGGAACGTGGAAGCACGACCGCCGCAAACAGCAGCCTCGGGATTAGAGCGACGCTATTACAGGTGATCTTCTGGCCAAGTGGTTAAGGCATTCGACTCGCGATCTGAAGGTCGTGAGTTCCAGCCCCAGCCGAGGCAGCGTGTTGTGTCCTTGAGTAAGGCACTTAATCACACATTGCTCTGCCGCGGCACTGGTGTTAAGCTGGATGGGTCCAAATGCCCTTCCCTTGGACAACATCAGTGTCGTGGAGAGGGGAGACGTGCAGCATGGGCAACTTCCATACAACCTTGCCCAGGCCAGTGAAGACCTCCCAGGCGCAGAACTAATTACAGTTCGGGGATGTTCCAGAGTTCAGAGTTCAATTGCGGAGCTCTACTGCCGGGACGGCCTCGCCGTGGAATGTGTGGACTTTCCGGTTTCTTCCCACCGTCCAAAGGACTGCCCAGAAGGTTAACTGGAGACCCGGGATGGGAGAAAGGTGTTTCCCACCCGCTGCCACGTTCTGGCAAGATCGGCGATACCGTGGAGCAGGTCCAACAGCAAAGGGGGACGGGTGAAGGAAAGAGTGGAGAGCAAACAGAGAATCAAATCTTATGGCCTCGTGGAACCTGACTTAGATCGAGGGCGTTTCCATCTTTACTTCTGTCGTCTATATAGTCATATCTTTTCCCTGCCACGGCAACCGCTCAGTCTGTTCACTGCTTAGCGCTCCCAAGTTCCGAGCTGACGGTTTGATTCTCCCCTTTTGCCTGGGACGTGCTGAGCTGCCTGAGTGAATGAATGGTGCTGTCAGGTGCAGGGCGAGTCTCCGCGCAAACAGTTGCCAATAGCTCAGGGAAAGGGAGCTGCCTCTCCTGTGAAAACAAGTCAGGGCGGCTTCATAATTGCATATGAATATATAAGACCATAAGATATAAGAACAGAATTAGGCCATCTGGCCTATCGAGTCTGCTCCGTCAGTTCATCATGGTGGACCCAATTTTCATTCTCAGCCGCAATCTGTTGTCTCATTTGTTTCAGTGAACTTTGCCTTTTCTCTTTCGAAGGTGAAAGGTGACCTGTAAGATGATGGGAAACATTAAACGTGTGCACAGCCAGAGGCCTTTTCCCCACAGGGTTGAAATAGCTAACACGAGGGGCTGGGGTGGTGGGAGGTGTTCTATAGTTATACGAGGAGGCATGCAGTGAGGTGTGTGTGTGTGTGTGTGTGTCTGTGTGTCTCTGTGTGTGTGTGTGTGTGTGTGTGTGTGTGTGTGTCTGTGTGTGTGTGTGTGTGTGTGTCTGTGTGTCTCTGTGTGTGTGTGTGTGTGTGTGTGTGTCTGTGTGTCTGTGTGTGTGTGTGTGTGTGTGTGTGTGTGTGTGTGTGTGTCTCTGTGTGTGTGTGTGTGTGTGTCTGTGTGTCTCTGTGTGTGTGTGTGTGTGTGTGTGTGTCTGTGTGTGTGTGTGTGTGTCTGTGTGTGTGTGTGTGTGTCTCTGTGTGTGTATGTGTGTGTGGGGGGGGTTAGGAGCAAGAGGGAACTGAAGCACAATAGGACAGTTGAAAATGGAAAATCGACGGGACGGAAGCACGGTGTCGGTGAAATCTGTTTGCTGATGAACAAAAGCATGAGCCCTGTAAATTGGCTGCTCCGAGAGAAAACTCAGACATCGACATTATTTCCACCAAATGAGTCACAGCTGACCTAACACCCAAGAATGTTGATATATTTCTCTTCAAGCTGCCCAATATTTACATCAGAGTCAATGGTGTTGATTTAAAGTGTTTGTTCAAGTAATTTTAACTAATGAAGTTAGTCAGAGGTATCTCTGGAGACTGATCCTTTGTATAAATCAGGGACGTCTTGAATGCATCAGCGCAGAGTTTCTGCCGGAGCTGTGAATTCAGGAGCGACAGGTCAGGTTCTCACTGAAATGGGTTATCCAGTCATCTTGAGAATAGGGGAAGTTTACTATCCTTTTATTTCAGCCGTTGGAATTCCCGGTAAGCCGCCGTTTCAGCCTCTGTAGGTGGGAACTGAAGTTGAATTCCAATGTTGTGATTGTTTCTGTCGCTGGATTCCACTGCCGCATGTCTTTTCCCAGTCTTCCATATTTCAGGAATGTAATGAACACCGGGAATGTGGATTTGGGGATCTGGATCTAAAAACAAACCGATGCTGGAATTCAGCGATACTGGAATTCATGGATCAGGCAGAGTTCTCTCAGCTGCTTCGGTTCAACAGTGTGATGTTCGGGTTTCTCTGCTTTTGGTCCGGTAGTGGCTGCACTGAAATCGCAAATATTGTGTTTACACTGCATCCAGTGTTTATGCCAATTGACTGTCTGCATTTGTATGTGAGCGGTCGTGTGAGGTGCAATAATCAAAGCTTCGACTGGTAGTAACACTTCTGTAAATGTGAGGAGTTCCACGTTGTAGCGTGAAACTTGTAGATTTTTAACAAATGTGTGCGCTGTGACTGACTGTGAAGCAGTTCATGGACAACTCAGCGAAGTCGTTGCTAAGCCAACTATCATAACCGAACCGACGTGTGACTTCATAGTTATCAATACTCTAAAACGTATTATATATTATCTACTTTTGACACCGATACAGTTATCTAAAAGCGACACTGAGTTGGCTACTGGACGATGAATTCCTCTCCCCTGCTTCCCTGTGATGGATTCAATGGGAGGTGTCATATCCACATCTCTCGTGTGAGATTGCGCTGTAATTGTGGTAACAGTCAATGCTCTGCTGTAAAGTCACTGAGGTGGCAAATGCTGGATTAAGAAAGAGACTGGGAAATACTTTAAACACAAAACCCCAACCAGCTTGAATGGAAAGAGAAATTTTAAGAGGTTTTTCAGGGGCCCCTTTGAGAACGTTTATGAGAAGATACAATTTAACAGTTTATCCCACATATTCTGTTTTGTCTGGTTGCGTGTTTCCGCATTTCCCGTTTTTTTTTGTACCGTCCTTCGGTTGTCCTGACAGGGAGCGCCATGGAAGTTGATGATTGTCTCATGGAAGTATCCCGCAGTCAGGGTGCGGATTTATTCAGTTTATGACACGAAACGCGGAGGAGCCGTTAGAAAATGTTCCAACCAGTATGGACTCTGAGGAAGTCATTACCAAGTTTTCACTTTCCGCTGACACTGCACATTTCGGTCATCAGTAATAAATCCGTATACAAATTATATTGATTTTATTTTACAGTGTAAAATCCTTCTCTCTCTCGTCCAGATCTGCGCCCTCTTTGGACCCTTCCACAATTAAGCGCAACAATATCATGGAGTTATTAGAGAATCCCCTCACACTGCTGCATTGGCCCTGGTCAGTACTTTTTCAGCTTGCCGTTCCCTGTCTCTCTTTCAGCGAACCTGCTGGCGATTGTGATTGTGTCCCGGGGAAAGTGCGGTCTGTCCAAATGCGTCAATCGTTACCTGGTGGGAATGGCCGCCACCGATCTCTTGTTGGTTATTTCCTATCCGCTGCTAACGTGGACTGCTTGGATTTATTTTCCCCGATCATTCCTTTTCATCACTCCTGTGTGCAGACTCGGTGCATGGTTGATTTTTGCGAGCACCGCGGCCTCAGTCTGGCTGACTGTCGCTTTCACCGTCGATCGATTTGTGGTATTTGCTGTGAGAAGCTGAAAACAAAATATTGCACCGAGAGGACGGCCGCTGTGGTTATCGGGACAGTGAGTGTGCTGGCCTGTTCGGAGAATATCCCCTGGGGCTTTGTATACGAGCCTTTGGTAGTAATTGATGGTGTTCCCTGGTATTGTGTTTACACATCGAGCTACAAAAGTTCCCCCTCATGGGCGGCATTTGCAATGTTTCACCGCATTTTAACCCCTTGCGTCCCATTCTTTCTGATTCTGCTGCTCAATATTCGAACTGTTAGGAAGATTCTAGCAGCCAGCCGAGCCCGCCGGGGGCTCCGGACACGAAGAAATGGAGAGAATGACCAGGACCGGGAGATGGAGAACCGACGCAAATCCATCGTTTTGCTCTTCAGCATAACCGGTAGTTTCATACTGTGCACGGTAACACCGCAGGCATTTTATATCTATCAGCGGATTTCAATGAGTTTTATTTATTATTCTGTGACAGATCCCCGCTACCTCACTGAAGAAATATCGGGAATGCTACAGATTCTGAGTTCCTGCACCAACACTTTTATTTACGCCCTGACCCAGAGCAGATTCCGAGAAGAACTCAGGAATATGCTGATATTCCCATTGAATCGGATTTTGAAATTTGGTAAACGTTCGAAATAAATACTGTAAATTATTACAAACAAGCTGCCTTCACGATACCTATTCTGTAAACCCACTTGTGTATAAATGGAAACAATATGATGAACAGACTTATAGAACTAAAACGGGAGAAAATCTGCTGATGCTCGAAATAGAAAATAACACACACTATCAGAATTTACTCTTTTCTATAATTGCTGTCTGGTATGCTGAGTTCCAGCATATTTTGTGTGTGTTGCCTCAGAGCAATAAACCAGCTGTTTACAGCTGATTCTGACGGCATCACTGGCTTCGGCGTCCCAGTGAAATCCACTTTGCACCTTACCTCACGACCCGATTACATTGAATGTTGTGGCGAATCTGTTACTCTTGTTTACCGGTTCTAACAAAACTGCCTGATCATGTGGTATACTTTCGTCAGTAACAACCACTCCTGCTCCTGTCATAACCCGGCCTTTCATTCACCCTCGTTTTCTCCTCTTTCTCAACCTGTAGGTTCTCTTTCTCTCTGACGTCATGAACTATCTTCCAGTAGTACAATTGTAACTGTTTTACATATGACAACAAAATACCATTGTCTTTACTGCAGAGAGTGAGAGAGAGAGAGAGAGAGAGAGACAGAGAAAGAGAGAGAGAGAGAGAGAGAGAGAGAGAAGTGAAGACAATACAAAGTTTGGGATTCTGAAATTGTTCTAATTGTTCTCGGTCTCGGAGGAATACGAGGAATCAACAAGTAAGTCAAATTGTGAATTGGGAGAGTGAATAGAGACGAGGAAATGACTAGAGTGAAGAGTATTAACAGGAATCCCAGGCAATTTTATCCATACAGTGCAAAAAAACCTAAACATTGTAAACAAACCACGATTAAATTGAAGCTTGCGATGAATCTGTTACCCCTGCTTCCCGGTTCTGACAAAAAAGTATATTTTCATCTGTAACTATAATATCCCCCATATTGACTGGGATCCTTAGTGTAGAGGCTCAGAAGAGAAGAATTTGTTCGTTGTTACCCTGGAAAGACTTAGCGATATTTACCGTCTATACTACGTCAGTTTGTGCAGATTTAGCATGTCATCTGAAACTTAGCCAACTTCTAGAGTAGTAAAGTGGAGAGGACCCTGCCTGGTTGCTTTATTGTCTGGTATGGAAACACCAAGTTCCTTGAGTAGAATAAACAACGAGAAGTTGTGGATGCAGCCAGTCCATCAGATGTGTATCCCTCCCCACCGCTGAGAACATCGACAAGGAGTGAAATCACCGGAAAGCAGCATTCATCATCAGGGACGCCCGTCACCCAGGTGATGCTCACTTCTCCATGCTGCTGTCCGGAAGGAGTGACAGGAGCGTCAGGTCCCATAGCAACAGGTTCAGCAATACTTCTACTCGTAAATGATCAGGCTCCTCCAGTAGAGGGGATAATTTAACTTACCCCAACTATGAACTCACATGAGAGTTCCTTGCCCTTCCTTTCGTCTATTGTTGCCGAAGGTACTTCACAACGCCCAGAGTCTCACCAGTGTCCTCTTTGTCCTTTCGCTCCTCTTCCTCCCAAGCCCATCGGTGCACCCCCCCCCGAGGAACATATGTACACATGTGGATTATATATATATAGTTCATTCAATGAGTCAATTTTTAGAATTAAATCATAAATACGCAAGAAGATATAAATCACTCCATCTACTGTTTCAAGGTTAAATACCGCTATTGCCATCTAGAACACAGTCGATCCCTGGATTGTATCGGTGGACATTGGATGTTCTTTCGCCAGCCATTCTGTGTCCGGCAGCAGCCATTGTAAGTGAGGTCTCACTGCATCCCTGACGCTCACATTAACCAGGGATTCGCCCATTTTAAGTCAGTACGTCACTCCAACCTTTGTGCTCATTTCTACCATCACTCCATTTCCAGCAGCCACTTCAAGTGACGCGGCGGGCATTTGGAGTCATTCTGGGCTTCTTCTCGTCCCTGGAAGTCAAATGCGATTGTTAACCGCAGTGGTTCTGAGATCCACCTGTAGCCTCTCTGTGTCACAGCCACGGATTCGGCTGCGCAGTAGATACGGCAATGCGCTTGTGGCCATACACGTGTCAACTAATTATTACCGCATTGTGGTAATATTTAACTCCATACTCGTCTTCGTAGTGCTTGTTCGAGACTTGGACATAGCTACGCTTTGATATCTGCATTCCACCTTGGCTGAAAAATTGGACTGTGGACTAAACTGACTCTGAAGACTGGCGGTGTTCGTTTTATTCTCGGTTGTTCTTTTCAGCCGCAGTATTGGCTTCGTTTTCCATTTGAGGATTTTGGTCAACGGCCCTGTCTGGCCGAGCGGTTATTGTTTTCTTTTTCCCTTTAACACTGTTCGCATTAAGGTCTGTGAAATATCGACCCGCTCCAGTGTCTCTCACTCCGCACTTGAGTCATATCCGAACCGGGTAACGTTCTGCCCCTTCCGCGTCCCTCCTTCTCCTGCGCCCCTGCCTGTCTCAGTGACTCTCCCTCTTCCACACCGCTCTACGTCTCCGCTGACCTGTTGATGTGTCATTCACTCATTCACTCCTTCCCTGCTGCTCACTTTAACCAAGGCGTCACTAACTCCTTGGTGCCCCTGTCAACACAGCGGGCGGGTTCTTTTTCAGCCAGCAAACTTCTCCCTTTGCCTCGACAAAATTAACCGTAGTGACGGTCGTTTTCAATCGACGTCTTACTCCTTTCCTTCCAGGAGCTCTTTTTAACCAAGTTATCACTAACCCAAACAGCCCATCAGACACTTTCGGTCAGTGCGTCTCTCCTTCCTAATCAACCATTTTACATCGACCAATTACCCTCTCTTTCTTCTCAATGTGTCACTCCGTCTCCTCTGGTCATTTTATCCGGTGGGCCTCTCCTTCCCTTTTTGCTCGTCACTGCCCCCTTTCGGCCATAATAACAAAGGCGTCAGTGATCATTTCATGTCGGCCCGCCACTCCCTTTGGATTTCAGTGAGTCGCCGCTTTCCTGACATCCATTTTCTGTCTGTGTATTTTCCATTTTCTTTCTGTGTATTTTCCCTCCCTGCTGACCATTGTTACCCTCCTTCCTGGTGACGATACTAACTCGACTCGTCACTCTCTCCCTGGTGACAGCTTTAAATTCTGGCTTTTTAGCTCCGTCCATAGCTCCAACTTTCAATCAGCACATAACTTCCTCCCTGGTGTTGGCCAGAAGAAACTACAGTCTAATCAACGACAGGAGACGCAGGCAAACCAGTTGTCTTTGTTTCCCCCTCTTTTATGGACTCTGAATTGATTCTTGCTGTTGATTAATCTAATCAGAGCAATTGAATGTGGTTACAAGCAACAACGTATTGACCTGCTAAATCTGAGGCCATTCTCATGGGAGTAGCTACTTGTTATGTAAAATGCCAGACCTAACAAAGAACCAATTTGTAATCTCGTGACTCCCTGTCTGGGTTGCCTCTTTTAACTGTATTGGACCAGTCAGAGTGTAAAGGCAGAAAGACACAAGGCTGGGGTGGGCAGAATCACGAAACAATGTTGGTTGTAGCCCTGTACAATGACCAGTAAGAAGGTCACCCAGGTAGTTCAGGTGACCTTGAGCCAAATGGACGGAGATCCAACAGTCCAGTTGATGAGGGACGGTATAAGACTCAGGAGCTCCAAATACGCAGGGGCGATAACTGTCCAGCAACCAGAAACCTACCGCGGCGGATAAGGTGGATCCCACGGACACGTGGTGATCGGGACCACAAGCAACGCCTCGACAACCTAGTCACCTTTTCCCGGGTAATACCTTTTCTCTTCATTCGCTGTTCATCTAGAGTCAGGAATTCTAGCAGAGTGCACACAGGGAGATGGTTTGTGAACTCACGCTTTTTAGTTCAGACAATAGCAGATACTTATCCGAAAACACTCATTCCCTGCCCCTCACTGATCATTATTACAAAGGGTGATTTTTGTAACAGAACTGGAGTCCCTGTTGGGGCTTGAGGACAAATCTCTTTGTTTAGCGGGAGACTCGGGTCGGACCACGTGGGTGAGGTACAGAGAGATCTGGGACTGGGTAGTTAGCGGTTGCTCCCACATCCAACCAGCCAGGATGAAGAATTCAGGAAATTCTGCAAGTCCAAAAGACTTGGATTGTTTTGAATGGAGGCTGACTGGCAGAAAGTTTAAACAATTACAAAAATCAGTCGTGGTTGCATGTTTAATGGAGGATTTGATAAAATTGCGAGAAAGTGCTAAGGCAGAATGGCACAGATTAAAGGGGAAAACCAATATCAACATAAAGCAGAAGCCGAGCGAGATAGGTTACAACAGGAAGTTCTGGAATATCTGCAAAGAGCTGACGCCGAGCGAGAGAGGTTAGAGGGAGAACACAAAAGGCTCCAAAAGGACATAGAAACCTACTGTTTGAGATTGCCTTGGAGCCCTTAGCAATCGCTGTTCGTGATTCACCCAATATATTTGGCATTATTGGTGGGAATGGGAAGCATAAGGTATCATTATATGCAGATGACCTGTTACTATATATCTCTAATCCAGAGAAATCCATTCCTGCAGTAATATTACTACTTGCTCAGTTTAGTAGTTTTTTTTTTTCTGGTTATAAATTGAATCTTAATAAGAGTGAGTTTTTCAATTAAATATGCAAGTTCCAATCTATTAACAATCACCATTTGGACTGGTTAATGATTATTTTACTTATTTGGGTGTTAAAATTACTAAGAAGCATAAGGATCTATTTAAAGTTAACCATTTACCCCTCAATTATCATGTTGAAAAATTGCTTACTAAATGCTCCCCATTGTCCTCATCATTGAACTGTCAAATCAATGCTATTAAGACGACCATTTTACCTAAATTTCTGTATCTATTTCAGGTGGTACCAATCCTCATCTCTAAATAATCTTTTGATATTATCGATTCTAAAATTTCTTCATATATATGGCAGAATAAAACTCGTAGATTAAGTAAGAAATATTTACAGAAATCAAAAAAGGATGGCGGTTTGGCATTACCGAATTTTAGATTCTATTACTGGGCAATTAATATTCAATGTCTGATGTTCTGGACACAAGATTTGGATGAAATTCAATGTCCACGATGGGTGAACCTCGAGTGTGAGTCTGTACAGGGGTTCTCATTCGCTTCTATTTTAGGGGCATGCCTTCCATTTGTACTTAAACTGAATAAATAAACGATTAATCCAATAATTAAACATACAATACGAATATGATTTCGATTTGGTAATTTTTTTAGATTGAATAAATTTGTCCTATCAAGTCCTATTCTATCAAATTTTGTTTTCTTGCAACCATCCAGAGCTGATCAAGATTTTCTTTTCTGGAAAACGAAAGGAATAATATGTTTTCGTGATTTATTCATGGATAATTGTCTCACGTCCTTTGAACAGTTGTCTAATAAATACAATTTGCCTAGATCCCTTTTTTTCAGATATTTAGAGATTAGAAACTATTTCAAGGTTATTTTACCTACTTTTCCGATATCACATCAAACTGAAATTTCAGAAAATATTTCAGGTTTAAACTCCTATCAGAAGAGTTTATTAGCAATTGTTTATGATTTAATTACGAAAATACCTTTAGGTATGGCTGATAAATAAGAATGAATGGGAAAGAGAACTTCAGGCATCTTTACCTATAGAGAAATGGAAGAAAATTATCCAACTAGTTAACACTTCTTCAATGTGTGCCAGACACGCTTTGATACAATATTATGTGGTTCATAGGGCCCGTATGTCAAAGGATAAGCTAGCTGTTTTTTATGGTCATATAAATCCTGTCTGTGACAGATGTAATTCTGAGGTAGCTCCCTTGACACATATCTTATTGTTTTTCACGCTTTTGGAAAAATATTGGAAAGACATTTTTGATATTATTTCAGTAGTTTTGCGGATTCATTAACAACCTCATCCTATTACTGCAATTTTTTTTTTGTACTACCAGTGATGGACTCCAGTCATTTATCCCCTTCAGTTTGTCGTTTGATTGCATTTGTTACATTAATATCCAGAAGATCCATTTTTTCAATGGAAAGATTCTAATCCCCCTACGACATTTCAATGTTTTTCCCCCAAACCATAACATGTTTAAAGTTGTAAAACAATTAGGAGAGGTACTATCGATCCTTCCGTTAAATTTAAAAAAAAAACGTGGAGGCCATTTATTCAACATTTTCAACAGCTGACCTTTTCCAAATCTTTTTAAATAACTTTTTGTTTGTGTATAGAGGAGCGGAGTTAATGACAAATAATGATTTTAACCGATAAAATATGGCAGCCCAGTCTTTGTTTTGTTTTATTTTGTTTTTTTTTAGTGTAGGGGGTAAAAACTTGCTTGATTTTCTTTTCATGTTCAGTTATTAAGAGATTGGGAGGTTTAAATTAAACATGTTACTCGGAGTCTGTGTCTGTATACGTTAACCGTTATCAATGTAATCCCGATCTATTTGTATTATTATCATTGTTATGTTTATCAATTTGAAACTCAATATAAAAGATTGAAACAGAAAGAAAGGAGGTAGAAACCTTCAGAGAAAGGATTACTGAGTTACAGTATCAGAGAGGTACGGGTTTGATGCATATGAAACAGTTTCAGTTGAAGTGTGAGAAATTACTTGAAGAAAATAAAAGTAAACTAGATATCAGTGATGCGTCACCGGCGGTCTGATCGTTCCGTTTACTGTATGTTGAAGTGATGGGTCACTTTGAAGGAGGAAATCCTGCCAGTGATCTCACTCACGTTCGAGAAGTGTAAAGAAATTAATTGCTAATCTTCACGCTCGATGGTGAAACTTTGCTTTCATTCATGAAATGCCTGAATCTATAGCATATTGTTTGCGCGAATTCACGGTAACCTGTCCAGTTCACGAAACTGTCAATATGACCAATTGGAGATGAAGGGAATTCCCCAGCTGACGTCATTAGGATTAATGCAAAGGGTTTTTTTTCAGCATAACATGGACATGCAAACGCTGACGGAAAGTGCTGGTACTGCAGGGGTACAATATATACAATCTAATCGTAGAGCAGAAGCTCTAAACGTAGAGACAGGACACAAATATAATACTTCCTGTCGATATTCGTCAGAAAATCGGTCTTTACAGTTGTAGTGTTCACTAAAAGAAAGAGGAAATTCTGCTGCTGTTCTCCATAAATAATTATCGGTATTCTCATGTCCGTAAAAAAAGAACAAATTCCCAGGGCTGAGAGAGATCTTATCCCGTGGCGTGTGTGGTAGTCTGGGTGGAAATTTCTAAAGACATGGAGAAACACAGCACAGAAACAGGCCACTCGGCTCGTGTAGTCATGCTGAACTATTCTGCCGAGTCCCATTGACCCGCACCATGACCATAGCCCTGCACTCCATTCCCAAACTCCTGTTGCATCTGCACTTATCCAAACTTCAGTTGCATGTGTAGCCGACTAGGCTTGCCCGCACGTTCGTGTAGGGAAATCAGCTTTCGGCCCCACCAAAACAGAGCATTCAAACTTGGGTGGATGTTGTGTAAGTACCCCAGTTCAAACTCACAACGCAATTTCAGACAGTACGCAATAACCGAGTCAATGATTACACTTTATAACTCTTACTTTTTTGTGTGGTTAGTACAGAAACAAAATATAAATGACAAAAGTGCCACTCTTATTAAAGTTAACATTTCGTGCCCAAAATTCGTTGGAGCTCACGCCTCTGGGGTCCCTCCTTTAACGACCTCCGCCGAAACGCCGCCTTTCTCTGGACGCTGAATTCCCATATTCTCCGTCCGCTGAACACCGAACGCTCCCCGCACTCGTTCTTCCTCTTTCCTCGCCTCGACCGAAAGCCCGCGAACAAACTCGGTTCCCAGACATACAAGGTAGAATAACATGTCTCCCATTGGTTAGTTTCCCGTTATCTGTAAGTATAACCCAAACATCGCAGCTACAGAGAAACCAGTACAACAGCAGTTAGCATTACAAGGAAGCCACTACAGCAGTCTTAGCAGCTAACATTACTGAGAACCCCACACATGTTGTAATCAATCCTCCGCTCGTTACTCCCGAAGCCAGCCTGTTCCACTCTCACCACCCGCATGTTCTCCTTAAGAATTTCACCTTGCACCCTTAACCTCTGACCATTAGTCCCACCAAGCCTCAGTGGGAAAGAACATGCTTACAATTACCTTATCCAACCCCTAAAAATCTCTATGAACTCATTCAATTTCATTGCTATCTTTCCTTCCGAAAGGTGACCAGGACTGCACACAATACGCCTAATCGGCCTCACTGACGTCTTATTCAACTCCAACATAACATCTCATCTCCGATACTCAATACCTTGACCTATAAAGGTCAATGTACCAAAAGTTCTCTTTACCACCCTGTCGACCTGCGATGACACCTTCGAGAGATTATGGATCTCTATTCCCAGATCCCTCTGTTCCACCGCACTCATCGGTGCCCCAACATTCAACGTGTAAGCCTTCCAAAGTTCAACGGCTCGCAGTTCTCTGCATGAAATTCCATCTACCACTTTTCAGCTCAATTTTCCGGCTGATCCAAAGACGCTAAGTGACTCTAACAGATTTTCGGGAAGTCTGATAAATTTAGAACACACGCCAATGACATTAAATCTGTGATAAGTCTGAAGGAACGAGCTGTTCCAGAGTTTTAAGTCGACAGATCCCCATAGGCAAAACACCAAAGAATATGCGCTGTATTTCCCCCGCGTTTCTTTACCCAGACCGGGGTGAGAACAGAACGGCTTCCTGGATGCAACAGATTCCCGGAGCCAGTGAACGATGAATCCCCAGCCCAACATTTCCATCTAAACTGGAATGCATGCTTCCTTTAATTACACGAGACACGGTGCACAAGAACAGAGACATGATATTGCTGTACATTGTTCTACTCAATACACTGTGTAATCATTGGAGTTTCATGGAACAAAACGCCAGACACAGTTCCACTGTATCTCGGTACACGTGAGAGGACTAATCCGAAACCAGCACGAAACCGATGAGCCGGATAGGTTTGTGACTGCTGTAGCGAAACACCCTGAGGCTAAGAGGATCGCGATTATCGGCAGACGATAACCAGTTTGTAATGTATCCCACGCAAGGAGGCGTCAGCAGCCAGGCACCATAGCTGGTTCTGAAGTACAGCGAACACAGAGAATATCGGATCGCTTTGTTCCTCACCGGGTGAGTTGCTGAAGATCTGAAACCGATTGCGTGAGAGCCCGGCGGCGGCAGACAGTCTGACAGATCAGAAGGATCTGGGTGAGCATTTGGATAGAAGGGGCATAAGAGTTTCGCCATCCAGTTGCAGTCAGGGAGAACACCTTTCCCGGAAATGACGTGCCGCCGTTTCGTACTCTGAGAACTTGCGAACCTGTGATATCCAAGTAGCCGCTCACTTCTCACTGTGGTCCGGACAAGGGAACTCCATGTGAGCGGCCTGATCTGTCCACGGACTGTGACTCCCCCATGGTGGGGAGACTGATTCAGATTTGCTGTCTGGGTGGATGGAATTGGAATCGGTTTAATATTGTCACATGTACTGAGATGCTGTGAAAATCCAGTCCTGTGTACAGTTCAAATCATTATATAGAGCCGTGAAGTAGAATAAACGGAGAAAGGTCAAACAATAACAATGCTGAATAAAATGTAACAACTACAGATACACTGAACAACAAGGAGACAAAAAAGGAGGAAAATCACAACGGAATAAACTGGGGGGTGAAGAAACAATATTATCGTACTCGGGATCATTTCAACAATATTTTATCAGCGGAGTAGAAGACCTGCCCGAGCCTGTAGTTATGTGTTTGCTGTACTCTGTAGTTTTACTCGTGCTTTCCTGATCTTTCCAGAAAACAGCTCCTCGGTCAGCTCTCCTTCCTCTCTGCTCAGTGAGACACATGCAGTGATAGAGTTTCGGTCTAATCCGGCCTCTGTGATGGCGGCAACCCGTAGAGTTTCGGCTCTCTTCAACCAGCCGCGTTCGATAAAACCAGATAGCGGCCGTGCTCTAAAGAAATCGTTAATTTTGTCACCACACAGTACCGTAAGATCGAACAATTTAGCTGGGAAAGACGGACAAAGCTGGAAATCTGTACCAACACCTGTTCTTTTGCCCAGGCCTTGCAATAGCCCTGTCGGGAGAGACTGCAATTGAAATGCAAATCCCTCGACATGTCTGTCCTCGGATGCCGCTGCGGCCAAGGTAATACTAAAAAAAAAAATCGAGAGCAACTGCACCCCTCATTGCGGATTGGCATTCGCATTTCCTCAACACTAACATCGATTTTTCAAACTTCTCTTAACATTGTGATTGCATGATGTTTCTGGAATGCTAGAATTTATCAGAGCGGTACCCGGGACAAGAGCTAATTACCTGTATGACCTGCGAGCTGGGTGAACCGGACCGTTCGCAGTCACCGTTAAACGGGAGAGGTTTCAGGAACACAGGAGAGGTTTCACGCTGGAGCGGAGCAGGGCGGCTGGAACGGGCGAACTGTGGGTCACAACGATGGCGCTGGTCTACACTAACAAATATAGGTCGTTCCACTGGGGAAGAGAGGGGGGATAGAAACTGGTGAATGCAGGAAAAAAACGATTAAAATGATCTTCAGTGAGCCAGTGCGAGGAATCATGCCGGCGATGAATGAGACAAACAAGGAGAACGCCTGTCTCCATTGGTGCAGAGATTGCCTGCAATGGGTGGTGAATTATTTGGGCCAGGCAGGGAAACATCACTAACTCATGACATCCTTGCAGCAATGAGAGCCAGGGGATGTTTTATCGCGTCCTTCAGTTGCTCCCTGAACCTGGTCTGGGTGACGGCGTAAAGAGCCGTGTTTGTGCAGCAGCTCAGAAGCTGCAGCATCGAGCCCGGTTCTCGCAGAGAATCATCTGGAAGCGTCACGGCAGACAAAGCAGACAGTCGGTTCCAAGCAGTATAAACAGTGAACGGTGCCCACAGCAGGACGAAATTGCCAGAGATGATCAGCAGTAAAACGAGTGATTTTCTGCGGTTCTCCATCTCCGGGTCTCTGGCACTCTGTCCCTTGTCAGCACACCGGAGTCTCCTGCGCCCTCTGCTGGTGAATAGAACATGCCGGATGGTTAATGCATTCGTCAGGAGGACCAGCAGGAATGGGATTACAGGAGTGAGAAGATTATGAAATAAGTCAATTGACATTGCGACAAATAAAGACACATAATCTGCGGTATCTACACAAATAAATGGAGCGATCAGCATTGCATAATACCCCGAGAGTCGAAAATACCGCAGTCCACTTCTCCTTCAATATTTCACATTGTCAATGCATTCAGTCGCAGAAAATGGCATAATTTTAAGTGTTGAAGAGTTAACAAATAAACTATAATTAGAATCAGACTGCATTTAACAAATTATTTCGAGTCTAAAACAAAGGAACACTGGAAGATATTTACCATCCGCAAGTTAATATTCAACAATTTAAAACACGACGTCACCGCGTCACCAAATATTCATCGGCGCGCACGTTTTTTCGCCTCCAATCTCTGACCAAGGATAGGATTTAGATTAAATGAACGTTTTGCTGTGTAGTATCAGGTGATGTAATCCCCATCACCATCGCTGAATGAATATATTTAGACACTGTATTGGGAACATTTCCCTACCAAATCCAGTCCGGATCTATCGCCTTTATCGCCTTACTGAAGGTATATTCCTTTAGTCGTTACCTCCCTTATAATCTCACATTTGCCCTTTCTTATTCACACACGACAACTTTTAACTAAGTCTCAATTTTTCACTGTGTGCAAAGACAAAGGAATCAAACATTACTAAAGACATTCTCGATTCTAGATAGAAAGGCGCCTGATGCTGTGGGAATGGAACTGGACTCTCTGACGGTGGTGTCTGAAAAGGGAATGCTGTCCAAGTTGAATGCCATAATGGACAATGTCTCCCATTCACTACATAATGTACTGGTTGGGCACAGGAGTACATTCAGCCAGAGACTCATTCCACCGAGATGCAACACAGGGCGTCATAGGAAGTTATTCCTGCCTGTGGCCATCAAACTTTACAACTCCTCCCTTAGAGGGTCAGACACCCTGAGCCAATAGGCTGGTCCTGGACTTATTTCCTGGCATTATTTATGTATTATTATTTAACTATTTATAGCTTTATATTGCATATTTATACTCTATTCTTGGTTGGTGCAACTGTAACGAAAATCAATTTCCCTCAGGATCAATAAATTATAACTATGACTATGACTATGATTCGTCGGTGCTGAGACATTAAAATTTTGAACGTAATATGTGTTAGTCCTTTCCCTAAATTTTCTCGATATAATGTTGATTAATTACAGCGCTTGGAACACCATTCTTACATCTGATGTAAATGGTCTTCTGTCCTTGTCGCTCGTCTGGGTACATTTGGCTGGTATGTCTAGCGGTAACCTTTGTTAACACCCAAAGGAAACTTAACGGATTCTTTACTTCTTCACTGGCTATCCTTGTGTATTCGGCAAAGTCAAGTGTTAAGAATATAATTCTGAGGTTTTAAAGGCTGCTCGGTGTTATGGTCGCATGATATGTTCGCATAGAAACACAGTCCAATCAATTCTCTTTCATCTGCATTACCGAGAGTGCCCACTGTTTTCCGCTGATTGGTTGCCCGTATCAGCTCACTATGGTTATCCGCGGGCAGTAATGTCCGAATATCATGATCAATACCTCTCAGATGCTGAGGCACGAAGGATGGGTAATGCATGTTATATTCTTCTTTAAGATTCCGGCCCCTGTTTCTTTCCATAGTGACTTTCTCGCTGGTCGGAAATGGAGAAGGGGAAGGAGTAGTGACAATAGTATTGGGTTGTTTGGTTGTATGCTGGCAGGATAACTATACCAGGCTGCGTCACTACGTCCGGCACCAACGTCCTGTTTGAAATCCAGACCCTGTTTATTATTTCTCTCTGAATGGAGTTGTTGGCCCAGCAGTTTTTTCTATCTGCTTTAGACACTGCGTTTGATCTCCACTGTTACGTTTCTTCTCTGATAATGATTTCGGCATTACATTCAAAATGCGTTTAAATCAGTGTACATTTTACGCAATCCTTCCACTTTGCTACTAGCTAATGTACTTCTTATCACCCTTTTCTTTCAAAAGCCTTCTAAAACTGATAGAAGTATACCACGGAAATGCCCCTCGCAGCTGCCCTCCTCGCAAATAAGTTGCCTTCTTATTAAGGTGGTCAGCTTATCTTCAAGACGGGTCATAACATCATGAAAATCAAAATTGGTACTTCTAATTAGTCCTTCTGTCATTTGGTTTGCTGCCTCCATTCCACCCAATTCCCCAATTAAGCATTCTTTTGAATTGGCTTTGCTTAAATTTATTGGCTTACGAAATCTCGTGAGCAATCCTCCAAATATTTATCACAGATTTTTAAATTTTCCTTCATACCACCATGACCAGAGATGTCTCCACATTGACAACAATTCCACGTTACCTACTTAACCATCAGAGTGTTTAAAAAAGGCAGATTTGAGTGTGATCTATAGTTATCGAGAACTTGTTTTCACAAACATTGAATGGGAGCACCCAGCGACTAATGGATTGCAGGGAAGTGAATTCATTAAGTTATTGTTTTTTTTTTGTTTTTTTTCCCCCAATATACGAAAGCACCGCAGAAAAGGGGAGGTCTGTCAAGAATTAGCATTCTGTAACAATCAGGATAGAATTTTGAATACGGAAGTTGCAGATTATTTCTAGCACCGGCAGAATTTCTCATATTTTCTACATCAGCAACGTGGTCAGCTGACCGTTGCCATTCTGACATTGTTCTGTCTATTGTGTGTGTGTGTGTGTGTGTGTGTATGTGTGTGTGTGTGTGTGTGTGTGTGTTAGGTGATGGACAGAAGGAGAGGTCAGAATGGGTAACCGCAGGGGCAGTACATAAGAACATCAGAACATAAGAACATCAGAGCAGGAGTAGGCCATCCGGCCCATTGAACCTGCGCGGCCATTCAATAAGATCATGTTTCATCTGTCCATAAACTCAGCTCCATCTCCCGTCCTTTTTCCCATAACTCTTAATTCCCTTTCTATGTGAAAGCCTATTAAATTGTTTCTTAAATATATTTACTGAAGAAGCCTCAACTGCTTCCCTGGGCAGATAATTCCACAGATTCACTACTCTTCGGAAAAAATAGTTTATCCTCATCTCCGCCCTAAATCTTCTCTCCTGAATCTCCAGGCAATGACCTCTAGTTCTGGTCTCATCTACCAATGGAAGCAGCGTTCCTATTTTTATCTTATCTATCCCTTTCATTTTTTTTTTTAATGATTCTATTTGATCCCCTCTCATTCTTCTGAACTCCAGAGTGTATAGTCCCAAGTGCCTCAACCTGGCCTCGTAAGTTAACCTCTTCATTCCTGGAATCAAACTGGTGAACCTCCTCTGCACTGCCTCCAAAGGCAGTATATCCTTCCTCAAGCATAGAGACCTGAATTGCACACAGTACTCCAGGCGCGGCCTCACCAGTACCCTATATAGCTGCAGCATGACCTCTCTGCTCTTAAATTCAATCCCTCTTGCAATGAAGGCCAACATTCCGTTTGCCCTCTTAATTACCTGCTTAACCTGAAAGCCAACTTTTTGTGATTCATGCACTAGCACTCCCAAGTCCCGCTGCAAAGCAGCATGCAGCAGTCTTTCACCATTTAAATAATAATCTTCTCTTCTATTATTCCTTCAGAAGTGGATGATCTCGCATTTACCAACGTTGTATTCAATCTGCCAGACATTGGCCCTGCCACCTAACCAATCTATATCCCTCTGCAGACTCTCCAGATACTCTGTACAATTTGTTTTTCCACTCAGTTCGGTATCATCAGCAAATTTTGCTACGTTTTACTCAGTCCTCTCTTCCAAATCATCACCGTAAATAGTGAACAGCTGCGGGCCCAACGTCGCCCCCTGCGGCACCCCACTCACCACAGACTGCCAACCGAAGAAAGACACATTTACACCAACTCCCTGCCTTCTATTGGTTAACCAATCCACTATCCATGCCAATTGAGGACATAATGAGTGCAATGGATAGAGGGAACAGGTGAATGTTGTATACTTGTATTTCCAGAAGGCGTTTGATAAGGTGCCGCATAAGGGACTTATGAATAAGATACGGATGCATGGTACTTGCCCTTTCTGAATCCATGCTGCGTCTGTCTAATGGAACCACTCTGTTCTAAATATTTTGCTATTTCTTCCTTAATGACAGCTTCAAGCATTTTCCCAAGTACAGATGTTAAGCTAACTGGCCTATAGTTGCTGTCTTTTTCCTACATCCTTTTTTTTTCAAAATGTGGTATGATATTTGCTGTCCTCCAATCCGCCGGGACTCTAAAGAGTTTTGATAAATGCTTAGCAACGCGTCTACTATAATCTCCGTCATTTCCTTCAGCACCCTGGGATGAATCCCATCAGGACCAGGGGACTTATCTACCTTCAGATCCTCTAGTTTACTCATCACTATCTCTTTAGTGACAGTGATTTTATCGAGGTCCTCCCACACCCATTTCGTGCATAGCATCCTTCTTTGGCATATTAGACGTGTCCTCCACCTTGAATACTGACACAATATAGTCGTTCAATGCCTCAGCCATTTCCTTATCGATCAATATCAATTTCTCTTCTCGTCTTTGAAGGGACTACTTTGACCTTAGCTATCCACTTCCGTTTTTATATATTTATAAAATCGTTTGCGATCTGTTTTTATATTTTGTGCTAATTTACTGTCATACTCTATCTTCCCTTCCCTTATTTCTTGTTTAGTTGGTCTTTGTTGCCTTTAAAGTTTTCCTAATCCTCCAGTCTCTCATTACTCTTTACGACTTTGCACAAACGAGCTTTTGATTTGATACTATTTTATTTTTTTTTATTTCCTTATTTATACAAGGCTGGCTCTCCCCACACTTACTGTCCTTACTTTTGACTGAAATAGATTTTTTGTTGAGCACTGAGCTCTTTGAAAGTATTCCACTGTTCCTCAACTGTCCTACCAAATAGCCTGTACTCCCAATCCACATTAGCCAATTACTCCCTCATCCTGTTGTAGTCTTCCTTGTTCAAGCACAACACACTAGTTTCAGATCTAACTATTTCATCATCCATCTGAATAAGAAGTTCAATCATACTACGGCAACTCTTCCCAAGAGGATCCCCGAGTACAAGATCGTTAATCTTATCTGTCTCATTTCACAGGACTAGATCCAAGACAGTATTTTCTCTTTATGCATTATATGGAGTCCTCCTCGAGACTTCCTTGACCAACCTGATTCACCCAATCTATGTGGATGTTAAAATCCCCCATGACAACTGTTGTTCCGTTTTTGTTTAATCGCCTGTGCCGCTGCAATATTTTTATTAGGTGGCTTATAGAAAACACCCACCACTGATTTTTTTTCCCCTTTACTATTCTTAATCTCTACCCATATGGACTGAACATTCTGCTCCGTAGATCTTATATCGTCTCTCACAATTGCCCTGATCTCATCCCTAATCAAGAGTTCAACCCCACCTCCTCTGCCTTCCTGCCTATCCGTATTACCTGATAGCCTTGGATATATGATTCCCAGTCATCACACCTTGAAACCCCGTTTCTGTGATGGCCACTAAATCATATGCCTTTGTACTGATCTGTGCCACAAGTTCAGTAACCTTTTTTTTTTCTAATACTAGGGGCATTTAGATAAAGAGCCGTTCCACCCATTGTCCTTTTACAATCTAGTGACCTATGCGATTTTTTTGTTTTTTGCTATTATGCACTCTACTATAAATTTTTTTTCTTCACTAACTCCAGCTTTGGGCTCGACATCACTTCCCTCTGTAGTTTGGGGCCGAACGGCGATGGTGAACTCTGTTTATAGATGAACAATTAGACAACAAAAACATTCAATCTGTAAGTGTGGCTGCTTACTGACAAAGTTCAGTTTTGTCATTGGAGCTGCGGCGTTGATTCCACCAGATGAATCAGTGCTCAGGTAATTCCGAAGAATGTTGATATATTTTTTTCCGCAATCGGAACAATATTTACATCTCGGCGTTCAACATCATCACCCAGAAAACCTCCACTCCAAACTCACCCAGCTTACTGTCTCCCCCGCCATCTGTCAGTGGATCACAAACTTCCTGACTGACAGGGTGAACAAGTGAGGCTGGGGAGCGTCATTTCTAGCACCCGGACAATCAGTACAGGTGCCCCCCAGGGACGTGTGCTTTCCCCACTGCTCTTCTGTCTTTACAGGATCCATCCGTTAAACTCCTGAAGTTTGCAGACGACACAAATGTCTTTGGCCTTATCCGAGACGGTGATGAGTCTGTATACAGACGTGTGGTGGAACCGCTGGCCCTCTGGTGTGGTCAGAACAATCTGGAGCTAAATACGCTCAAGACTGTGGAGATGACAGCGGACTTCAAGAGGAACCCCCGCCCCAATACGCCCCCCACTCACTACTCACTATACTTAACAGTATTGTGTCTGCTGTGGAGATCTTCAGGTTTCTGGGTGTCACGATCTCCCAGGCCCTGAAGTGGACACCCAACGCGGATACTCTTATCAAAAAGACTCAGCAGAGGTTGTATTTCCTACGTCAACTCAGGAAGTACAACCTGCCTCAGGAGCTGCCGATTCAATTATATTCAGGAACAATTCAGTCTGTTCTCTGTTCGTCCGTCACTGTCTGGATTGGATCAGCTACCAAACAAGATTAGAATATACTCCAAAGAACCAACCGTCAGGGCTGCGGAAAAGATTATTTGTGTGAAGCTGCCCTCGATCCAGGACTTGGATGCATCTAGAGTCAGGAAGCGAGCAAGCAGCATCATTGTAGACCCACCACACCCTGGACATCACCTGTTCCAACTCCTTCCTTCTGGTAGGCGCGTTAGATCACTGTATGCCAGGACAAATAGGTACAAGAACAATTTATTTCCGTATGCCATCAGTCTTATGAACACTTGAATTTTCGTCTATTATAAACCAAGTCCACCTGGACATACACAGGAATACCTCATTGTATATAGCTCACGATTATTTGCACTATTGTTCTGTTTGCTTTCTGATTCTGTAGAGCGAGATCTCAGGGAAACCGGCATCAAATTCCCTGTATTTGTCCACATACTTGGCGATAATAAAGGATTCTGATTCTGATCAGAGTCAATGATGTTAAATCATAGTTTTCCGTTGAAGTAATTACAGCTAGGAAAGTTAGTCAAGGGTTTAACTGAATCTCTGGAGACCGATCCTCTGTATAAATCATGGCCATTTTGCATTAATACGCTCAGAGCTTCTGCCGCAGCTGTGAATTCAGGAGCAACGAATGTCAGATTCTCACTGAAATGGAGTATCCAGTCATCGTGTGGATAGGGAAAGTTTACTATCCATTTATTTCAGCCTTTGGAATTCCCGGTAAGTCGCAGAGTCAGCTGCCGTTGATGCGAACTTAAGTTTAATTCCAATGATGTGATTGTTTCTGTCGCTGGTTTCCACTGTCACATATCCAGTCCCAGTATTCCACATTTCAGGAATTGGATGGAAACACTCGGACTGTGGGTTCTTGGATTCGGGTATAAAAAACACACCGCTGCAGAAATTTAACGAATCGGCCAACAGCTGTGGAAGTCAACGTGTTAAGCAGCGTTCTTTCAGCTGTTTGTGTTCAATAATGTGATGCTCGTGTCTCTGTGCTATTGGTCTGGTAGCAGGGGCACAGCAATTGCAAATATTGTGATTAAACACTCAGGGAGATTATACCGACTGATTGTATTTGTATGTGAGCGGTTGTGTGACCTGTAATAATCAAACCATCGACTTGTGGTAACTCTTCAGCTAATGAGAGGAGTTCCATGTGGCAGCACGGAGATTGGGGACTTTAAAAAAAATGCGTGTACTCTGACTGAATGTGAAGCAGCTGATGAGCAAAATAATGAAGCTGTTACTGAGCAAATTAACTGATGTGTTGTTTTACAGTTACAAATACTCTGAAATGCACTCTATTCTACTTACATCTGACACCGTTACAGACATCAGACTGCGGTACCTAGTTTGCTGCTGGACCTTCAATTCCTCTCCCCGATTTCCTGGTGTTGGATTCAGTGGGAGGCGACACGTCTGTCTACCAGGTTGTGTCAAACTGCGCTGTATCTGTTGGAATCAGTCAATGTTCGGTTGTAAAGTCAGTGAGGAATAGGAAACAAACACGGACAATTCTGCAGGCATTGAGACCGAGACAGTGTGCATGGAAAGAGAATCCAGTTAACACGCGTGTCAGGGGCCTCTCTGAGAACAGGTTTGAGAACATACACTTTTAATGCTTTTCCGCACAGGTTCTGTTTTGTCTGGATGAGTGTTTCCAGCATTTCCTGATTTTGTTTTGCCCTTCGGCTGTTCTGTCGCTGACAGGGATCACCATGCAATTTAAAGATTGTCTAATGGAAGAACCCTGCTATCAGCGTCTGGATTTACTCATTTGCTTCACACAAGATGTGGAGGCGCCGCTAGAAAATGTTCCATCCAGTACTCACTCTGGTGGCGTATTTACCCAGTGTTAGCTTCCGCTCCTACCTGATATTTCGGTAATCAGTAAGGAATCCGTGTTTAGATCACATTGATTTCATTTTACTGTATAATTCTCTGCCTCGTCCAGATCTGCACCATTTCGTCGCCCTTCCACGCTCACGTGTAATAATGAAGTGGAATGCTACGAAATTCCCTCAAATTGCTGCATTGGCTTCTGTTTAGTATTTTCCGAACTTGAGCTTCTGTGTCTCTCTTCCAGCGAACCTGGTGGCGATTGTGATCCTCTCCCGTGGAAAGTGCGGTCTCTCCAAATGTGTCACTCGCTACCTGGTGGGAATGGCCGTGGCCGATCTCCTGGTCGTTATCTCGCAACCGCTGCTGACGTGGACTGCTTGGATTTATTTTCGCCAGTCTTTCCTGTTCATCACTCCTGTGTGCAGACTCGGTGCATGGTTAATTTTTGCGAGCACCACAAACTCTATCTGGCTGACTGTCGCTTTCACCGTAGATCGATTTGTGGCTATTTGCTGTGAGAAGCTGAAAACAAAATATTGCACCGAGAGAACGGCGGCGGTGGTTATCGGGACAGTGAGTGTGCTGGCCTGTTTGGAGAGTGTCCCCTGGGGCTTCATATACCAGCCTTTGGTAATAGTTGATGGTGTTCCCTGGTATTGTGTTCATACACCGAGCTACAAAAACTCTCACTCATGGGCGGTATTTGAGATATTGCACCGCATTTTAACCCCTTGTGTTCCATTCTTTCTGATCTTGCTGTTCAATATTCTGACTGTCAGACGGATTTTAGTGGCCAGTCGAACCCGCAGGAGTCTCCGGGGACAAAAGAGTGTACAGAATGACAAGGACAGCGAGGTGGAGAACCGACGGAAATCCATCGTTTTGTTGTTCAGCATAACTGGTAGTTTCATATTGTTGTGGGGAACACAGGTGGTATTTTATGTCTACAGACGGATTTCAATGAGTTTTGTTTTTTATTCTGTTTCTGATGCGCGTTTCATCACAGAGGAGACATCAGGAATGCTGCAGATTCTCAGTTCCTGCACTAACACGTGTATTTATGCCCTGACTCAGAGCAAATTCCGAGAGGAACTCAGGAATGCGGTGAAATACCCACTGAACCAGATTGTGAAACTCATTAAGCGTTAGAAATATATGCTGTAAAGTTTTACATTTCAGATGCCTTCATCCTCATATTCTGCACCCACACTTGTGGGTAAATGTCAGCATTGTAATGAACAGAGTTACAAACCCCATTTCCAGAAAAGTTGGGATATTTTGCAAAATGCAATAAAAACAAAAATCTGTGATAAGTTAATGGATATGAAACTTTATTTAACTGACAAAAGTACAAAGAAAAGATTTTCAAAAGATTTACTGACCAACTTAATTGTATTTTGTAAACACACACAAATTTAGAATTTGATGGCTGCAACACACTCAACAAAAGTTGGGACAGAGTTGAAATGAGATTGAAAAGTGCACAGAATGTTCAAGTAACACCGGTTTGGAAGAGTCCACATTAAGCGGGCTAATTGGTAGCAGGTGAGGTATCATGACTGGGTATAAAAGTAGCGTCCATCAAAGGCTCAGTCTTTGCAAGCAAGGATGGGTCGTGGCTCACATCTTTTCCCTAATTGCTGCCTGGTCTGCTGCGTTACAAAAGCGCTGTTTGCAGCTTTACACGACGGCGTTGCCGGCCACAGCGCGCCGGAAAACTCCCCCTTGCACATCACCTCCGCCCCCGAGTAAAGCTTGCGGTGAATCTGTTACTCTGGTTTCTCTGTTCTGACAATACTTCCTGATGTTGGAGCACATTTTCGATTTTTATCAACAGCTCTTGCTTCCGATATAACCCATCCCTTCGTTAAACCTCTTTTATTTTCCTCTTTCTGTACCTGCAGCCTCTCTCTGCCACCATGAACTATCTCCCGGTAGCAGATTTTACGATTTTAAAACTTACGACAAGGAAGTACATTCAGCCAGAGACTCATTCCACCGAGATGCAACACAGAGCGTCATAGGAAGTTATTCCTGCCTGTGGCCATCAAACTTTACAACTCCTCCCTTGGAGGGTCAGACACCCTGAGCCAATAGGCTGGTCCTGGACTTATTTCCTGGCATTATTTATGTATTATTATTTAACTATTTTTAGCTTTATATTGCATATTTATACTCTATTCTTGGTTGGTGCAACTGTAACGAAAATCAATTTCTCTCGGGATCAATAAATTATAACTATGACTATGATTATGATTCGTCGGTGCTGAGACATTAAAATTTTGAACGTAATATGTGTAAGTCCTTTCCCTAAATTTTCTCAATATAATGTTGATTAATTACAGCGCTTGGAACACCATTCTTACATCTGATGTAAATGGACTTCTGTCCGTGTCGCTCGTCTGGGTACATTTGGCTGGTATGTCTAGCGGTAACCTTTGTTAACACCCAAAGGAAACTTAACGGATTCTTTACTTCTTCACTGGCTATCCTTGTGTTTTCGGCAAAGTCAAGTGTTATGAATATAATTCTGAGGTTTTAAAGGCTGCTCGGTGTTATGGTCGCATGATATGTTCGCATAGAAACACAGTCCAATCAATTCTCTTTCATCTGCATTACCGAGAGTGCCCACTGTTTTCCGCTGATTGGTTGCCCGTATCAGCTCACTATGGTTATCCGCGGGCAGTAATGTCCGAATATCATGATCAATACCTCTCAGATGCTGAGGCACGAAGGATGAGTAATGCATGTTATATTCTTCTTTAAGATTCCTGCCCCTGTTTCTTTCCATAGTGACTTTCTCGCTGGTCGGAAATGGAGAAGGGGAAGGAGTGGTGACAATAGTATTGGGTTGTTTGGTTGTATGCTGGCAGGATAACGAAACCAGGCTGCGTCACTACGTCCAGCACCAACGTCCTGTTTGAAATCCAGACCCTGTTTATTATTTCTCTCTGAATGGAGTTGTTGGCCCAGCAGTTTTTCTATCTGCTTTAGACACTGCGTTTGATCTCCACTGTTACGTTTCTTCTCTGATAATGATTTCGGCATTACATTCAAAATGCGTTTAAATCAGTGTACATTTTACGCAATCCTTCCACTTTGCTACTAGCTAATGTACTTCTTATCACTCTTTTCTTTCAAAAGCCTTCTAAAACTGATAGAAGTATACCACGGAAATGCCCCTCGCAGCTGCCCTCCTCGCAAATATGTTGCCTTCTTATTAAGGTGGTCAGCTTATCTTCAAGACGGGTCATAACATCATGAAAATCAAAATTGGTACTTCTAATTAGTCCTTCTGTCATTTGGCTTGCTGCCTCCATTCCACCCAATTCCCCAATTAAGCATTCTTTTGAATTGGCTTTGCTTAAATTTATTGGCTTACGAAATCTCGTGAGCAATCCTCCAAATATTTATCACAGATTTTTAAATTTTCGTTCATACCACCATGACCAGAGATGTCTCCACATTGAGGACAATTCCACGTTACCTACTTAACCATCAGAGTGTTTAAAAAAGGCAGACTTGAGTGTGATCTATAGTTATCAAGAACTTGTTTTCACAAACATTGAATGGGAGCACCCAGCGACTAATGGATTGCAGGGAAGTGAATTCATTGAGCTATTGTTTTTTTTTTGACCCAATATGCGAAAGCACCGCAGAAAAGGGGAGGTCTGTCAAGATTTAACATTCTGTAACAATCAGGATAGAATTTTGAATACGGAAGTTGCAGATTATTTCTAGCATCGGCAGAATTTATCATATTTTCTACATCAGCAACGTGGTCCGCTGACCGTTGCCATCCCGACATTGTTCTGTCTATTGTGTGTGTGTGTGTGTGTGTGTGTGTGTGTGTGTTAGGTGATGGACAGAAGGAGTGGTCAGAATGGGTAACCGCAGGGGCAGTACATAAGAACATCAGAGCAGGAGTAGGCCATCCGGCCCATTGAACCTGCGCGGCCATTCAATAAGATCATGTTTCATCTGTCCGTAAACTCAGCTCCATCTCCCTGCCTTTTTCCCATAACTCTTAATTCCCTTTCTATGTGAAAACCTATTAAATTGTTTCTTAAATATATTTACTGAAGAAGCCTCAACTGCTTCCCTGGGCAGATAATTCCATAGATTCACTACTCTTCGGAAAAAATAGTTTATCCTCATCTCCGCCCTAAATCTTCTCTCCTGAATCTCCAGGCAATGACCTCTAGTTCTGGTCTCATCTACCAATGGAAGCAACGTTCCTATTTTTATCTTATCTATCCCTTTCAATTTTTTTTTATGATTCTATCTGATCCCCTCTCATTCTTCTGAACTCCAGAGTGTATAGTCCCAGGTGACTCAACCTGGCCTCATAAGTTAACCCCTTCATTCCTGGAATCAAACTGGTGAACCTCCTCTGCACTGCCTCCAAATGCAGTATATCCTTCCTCAAGCATAGAGACCTGAATTGCACACAGTATTCCAGGCGCGGCCTCACCAGTACCCTATATAGCTGCAGCATGACCTCTCTGCTCTTAAATTCAATCCCTCTTGCAATGAAGGCCAACATTCCGTTTGCCCTCTTAATTACCTGCTTAACCTGAAAGCCAACTTTTTGTGATTCATGCACTAGCACTCCCAAGTCCCGCTGCAAAGCAGCATGCAGCAGTCTTTCACCATTTAAATAATAATCTTCTCTTCTATTATTCCTTCAGAAGTGGATGATCTCGCATTTACCAACGTTGTATTCAATCTGCCAGACATTGGCCCTGCCACCTAACCAATCTATATCCCTCTGCAGACTCTCCAGATACTCTGTACAATTTGTTTTTCCACTCAGTTCAGTATCATCAGCAAATTTTGCTACGTTGCACTCAGTCCTCTCTTCCAAATCATCACCGTTAATAGTGAACAGCTGCGGGCCCAGCATCAACCCCTGCGGCACCCCACTCACCACAGACTGCCAACCGAAGAAAGACACATTTACACCAACTCTCTGCCTTCTGTTGGTTAACCAATCCACTATCCATACCAATTGAGGACATAATGAGTGCAATGGATAGAGGGAACAGGTGAATGTTGTATACTTGTATTTCCAGAAGGCGTTTGATAAGGTGCCGCATAAGGGACTTATGAATAAGATACGGATGCATGATACTTGCCCTTTCTGAATCCATGCTGCGTCTGTCTAATGGAACCACTCTGTTCTAAATATTTTGCTATTTCTTCCTTAATGACAGCTTCAAGCATTTTCCCAACTACAAATGTTAAGCTAACTGGCCTATAGTTGCTGTCTTTTTCCTACATCCTTTTTTTTCAAAATGTGGTATGATATTTGCTGTCCTCCAATCCGCCGGGACTCTAAAGAGTCTTGATAAATGCTTAGCAACGCGTCTACTATAATCTCCGTCAATTCCTTCAGCACCCTGGGATGCATCCCATCAGGACCAGGGGACTTATCTACCTTCAGATCCTCTAGTTTACTCATCACTATCTCTTTAGTGACAGTGATTTTATCGAGGTCCTCCCACACCCATTTCGTGCATAGCATCCTTCTTTGGCATATTAGACGTGTCCTCCACCTTGAATACCGACACAATACAGTCGTTCAATGCCTCAGCCATTTCCTTATCGATCAATATCAATTTCTCTTCTCGTCTTTGAAGGGACTACTTTGACCTTAGCTATCCACTTCCGTTTTATATATTTATAAAATCGTTTGCGATCTGTTTTTATATTTTGTGCTAATTTACTGTCATACTCTATCTTCCCTTCCCTTATTTCTTGTTTAGTTCGTCTTTGTTGCCTTTTAAAGTTTTCCTAATCCTCCAGTCTCTCATTACTCTTTACGACTTTGCACAAACGAGCTTTTGATTTGATACTATTTTATTTTTTTTTTTATTTCCTTATTTATACAAGGCTGGCTCTCCCCACACTTACTGTCCTTACTTTTGACTGAAATAGATTTTTTGTTGAGCACTGAGCTCTTTGAAAGTATTCCACTGTTCCTCAACTGTCCTACCAAATAGCCTGTACTCCCAATCCACATTAGCCAATTACTCCCTCATCCTGTTGTAGTCTCCCTTGTTCAAGCACAATACACTAGTTTCAGATCTAACTATTTCATCATCCATCTGAATAAGAAGTTCAATCATACTACGGCAACTCTTCCCAAGAGGATCCCCGAGTACAAGATCGTTAATCTTATCTGCCTCATTGCACAGGACTAGACCTAAGACAGTATTTTCTCTTTATGCATTATATGGAGTCCTCCTCGAGACTTCGTTGACCAACCTGATTCACCCAATCTATGTGGATGTTAAAATCCCCCATGACAACTGTCGATCCGTTTTTGGTTAATCGCCTGTGCCGCTGCAATATTTTTATTAGGTGGCTTATAGAAAACACCCACCACTGATTTTTTTCCCCTTTACTATTCTTAATCTCTACCCATATGGACTGAACATTCTGCTCCGTAGATCTTATATCGTGTCTCACAATTGCCCTGATCTCATCCCTAATCAAGAGTTCCACCCCACCCCTCTGCCTTCCTGCCTATCCGTATTACCTGATAGCCTTGGATATATGATTCCCAGTCATCACACCTTGAAACCCCGTTTCTGTGATGGTCACTAAATCATATGCCTTTGTACTGATCTGTGCCACAAGTTCAGTAAACTTTTTTTTTTCTAATACTAGGGGCATTTAGATAAAGATCCGTTCCACCCATTGTCCTTTTACAATCTAGTGACCTATGCGATTTTTTTGTTTTTTGCTATTATGCACTCTACTATAACTTTTTTTTCTTCACTAACTCCAGCTTTGGGCTCGACATCACTTCCCTCTGTAGTTTGGGGCCGAACGGCGATGGTGAACTCTGTTTATAGATGAACAATTAGACAACAAAAACATTCAATCTGTAAGTGTGGCTGCTTAGTGACAAAGTTCAGTTTTGTCATTAGAGCTGCGGCGTTGATTCCACCAGATGAATCAGTGCTCAGGTAATTCCGAAGAATGTTGATATATTTTTTTCCGCAATCGGAACAATATTTACATCTCGGCGTTCAACATCGTCACCCAGAAAACCTCCACTCCAAACTCACCCAGCTCACTGTCTCCCCCGCCATCTGTCAGTGGATCACAAACTTCCTGACTGACAGGGTGAACAAGTGAGGCTGGGGAGCGTCATTTCTAGCACCCGGACAATCAGAACCGGTGGCCCTCAGGGACGTGTGCTTTCCCCACTGCTCTTCTGTCTTTACACTAATGACTGCACCTCACAGGATCCATCTGTTAAACTCCTGAAGTTTGCAGACGACACAAATGTCATTGGCCTTATCCGAGACGGTGATGAGTCTGTATACAGACGTGTGGTGGAACCGCTGGCCCTCTGGTGTGGTCAGAACAATCTGGAGCTAAATACGCTCAAGACTGTGGAGATGACAGTGGACTTCAGGAGGAGCCCCCCGCCCCAATACACCCCCCACTCACTATACTTAACAGTATTGTGTCTGCTGTGGAGATCTTCAGGTTTCTGGGTGTCACGATCTCCCAGGCCCTGAAGTGGACACCCAACGCGGACACTCTTATCAAAAAGGCTCAGCAGAGGTTGTATTTCCTACGTCAACTCAGGAAGTACAACCTGCCTCAGGAGTTGCCGATTCAATTATATTCAGGAACAAATCAGTCTGTTTTCTGTTCGTCCGTCACTGTCTGGATTGGATCAGCTACCAAACAAGATTAGAATATACTCCAAAGAACCGTCAGGGCTGCGGAAAGGATTATTGGTGTGAATCTGCCCTCGATCCAGGACTTGGATGCATCTAGAGTCAGGAAGCGAGCAAGCAGCATCATTGTAGACCCATCACAACCTGGACATCACCTGCTCCAAATCCTTCCTTCTGGTAGGCGCGTTAGATCACTGTATGCCAGGACAAATAGGTACAAGAACAATTTATTTCCGTATGCCATCAGTCTTATGAACACTTGAATTTTCGTCTATTATAAACCAAGTCCACCTGGACATACACAGATAAACCTCATTGTATATAGCTCACGATTATTTGCACTATTTTTCTGATTCTGTTGAGCGAGATCTCAGGGAAACCGGCATCAAATTCCCTGTATTTGTCCACATACTTGGCGATAATAAAGGATTCTGATTCTGATCAGAGTCAATGATGTTAAATCATAGTTTCCGTTGAAGTAGTTGCAACTAGGAAAGTTAGTCAAGGGTTTAACTGAATCTCTGGAGACCGATCCTCTGTATAAATCATGGCCATTTTGCATTAATACGCTCAGAGCTTCTGCCGCAGCTGTGAATTCAGGAGCAACGAATGTCAGATTCTCACTGAAATGGAGTATCCAGTCATCGTGTGGATAGGGAAAGTTTACTATCCATTTATTTCAGCCTTTGGAATTCCCGGTAAGTCGCAGAGTCAGCTGCCGTTGATGCGAACTTAAGTTTAATTCCAATGATGTGATTGTTTCTGTCGCTGGTTTCCACTGCCACATATCCAGTCCCAGTATTCCACATTTCAGGAATTGGATGGAAACACCGGGACTGTGGGTTCTTGGATTCGGGTATAAAAAACACACCGCTGCAGAAATTTAGCGAATCGGCCAACAGCTGTGGAAGTCAACATGTTTAGCAGCGTTCTTTCAGCTGTTTGTGTTCAATAATGTGATGCTCGTGTCTCTGTGCTATTGGTCTGGTAGCAGCGGCACAGCAATTGCAAATATTGTGATTAAACACTCAGGGAGATTATACCGACTGATTGTATTTGTACGTGAGCGGTTGTGGTACGTGTAATAATCAAACCATCGACTTGTGGTAACTCTTCAGCTAATGAGAGGAATTCCATGTGGCAGCACGGAGATTGGGGACTTTAAAAAAAATGCGTGTACTCTGACTGAATGTGAAGCAGCTGAGGAGCAGCAAAATGAAGTTGTTACTGAGCAAATTAACTGATGTGTTGTTTTACAGTTACAAATACTCTGAAATGCACTCTATTCTACTTACATCTGACACCGTTACAGACATCAGACTGCGGTACCTAGTTTGCTGCTGGACGTTCAATTCCTCTCCCCGATTTCCCGGTGTTGGATTCAGTGGGAGGCGACACGTCTGTCTATCAGGTTGTGTTAAACTGCGCTGTATCTGTTGGAATCAGTCAATGTTCTGTTGTAAAGTCAGTGAGGAATAGGAAACAAACACGGACAATTCTGCAGGCATTGAGACCGAGACAGCGTGTATGGAAAGAGAATCCAGTTAACACGCGTGCCAGGGGCCTCTCTGAGAACAGGTTTGAGAAGATACACTTTTAATGCTTTTCCACACAGGTTCTGTTTTGTCTCGATGAGTGTTCCCAGCATTTCCTGATTTTGTTTTGCCCTTCGGCTGTTCTGTCGCTGACAGGGATCACCATGCAATTTAAAGATTGTCTAATGGAAGAGTCCTGCTATCAGCGTCTGGATTTACTCATTTGCTTCACAGAAGACGTGGAGGCGCCGCTAGAAAATGTTCCATCCAGTACTCACCCTGCTGGCGTATTTACCCAGTGTTAGCTTCCGCTCCTACCTGATATTTCGGTCATCAGTAAGGAATCCGTGTTTAGGTCACATTGATTTTATTTTACTGTGTAGTTCTCTGCCTCGTCCAGATCTGCACCATTTCGTCGCCCTTCCACGCTCACGTGTAACAATGAAGTGGAATGCTACGAAGTTCCCTCAAATTACTGCACTGGCTTCTGTTTAGTATTTTCCAAACTTGAGGTTCTGTGTCTCTCTTCCAGCGAACCTGGTGGCGATTGTGATCCTCTCCCGTGGAAAGTGCGGTCTCTCCAAATGTGTCACTCGCTACCTGGTGGGAATGGCAGCGGCCGATCTCCTGGTCGTTATCTCGCAACCGCTGCTGACGTGGACTGCTTGGATTTATTTTCGCCAGTCTTTCCTGTTCATCACTCCTGTGTGCAGACTCGGTGCATGGTTAATTTTTGCGAGCACTACAAACTCTATCTGGCTGACTGTCGCTTTCACCGTCGATCGATTTGTGGCTATTTGCTGTGAGAAGCTGAAAACAAAATATTGCACCGAGAGAACGGCGGCGGTGGTTGTATGGACAGTGAGTGTGCTGGCCTGTTTGGAGAGTGTCCCCTGGGGCTTCATATACCAGCCTTTGGTAATAGTTGATGGTATTCCCTGGTATTGTGCTCATACACCGAGCTACAAAAACTCTCCCTCATGGGCGGCATTTGAGATATTGCACCGCATTTTAACCCCTTGTGTTCCATTCTTTCTGATCTTGCTGTTCAATATTCTGACTGTCAGACGGATTTTAGTGGCCAGTCGAACCCGCAGGAGTCTCCGGGGACAAAAGAGTGTACAGAATGACAAGGACCGCGAGATGGAGAACCGACGGAAATCCATCGTTTTGCTGTTCAGCATAACTGGTAGTTTCATATTGTTGTGGGGAACACAGGTGGTATTTTATGTCTACAGACGGATTTCAATGAGGTTTGTTTTTTATTCTGTTTCTGATGCGCGTTTCATCACAGAGGAGATATCAGGAATGCTGCAGATTCTCAGTTCCTGCACCAACACGTGTATTTATGCCCTGACTCAGAGCAAATTCCGAGAGGAACTCAGGAATGCGGTGAAATACCCACTGAACCAGATTGTGAAACTCATTAAGCGTTAGAAATATATGCTGTAAAGTTTTACATTTCAGCTGCCTTCATCCTCATATTCTACACCCACACTTGTGGGTAAATATCAGCATTGTAATGAACAGAGTTACAAACCCCATTTCCAGAAAAGTTGGGATATTTTGCAAAATGCAATAAAAACAAAAATCTGTGATAAGTTAATTCATGTGAAACTTTATTTAACTGACAAAAGTACAAAGAAAAGATTTTCAAAAGATTTACTGACCAACTTAATTGTATTTTGTAAGCACACACAAATTTAGAATTTGATGGCTGCAACACACTCAACAAAAGTTGGGACAGAGTTAAAATAAGATTGAAAAGTGCACAGAATGTTCATGTAACACCGGTTTGGAAGACTCCACATTATGCAGGCTAATTGGTAGCAGGTGAGGTATCATGACTGGGTATAACAGTAGCGTCCATCAAAGGCTCAGTCTTTGCAAGCAAGGATGGGTCGTGGCTCACATCTTTTCCCTAATTGCTGCCTGGTCTGCTGCGTTACAAAAGCGCTGTTTGCAGCTTTACACGACGGCGTTGCCGGCCACAGCGCGCCGGAAAACTCTCCCTTGAACATCACCTCCCGCCTCGAGTAAAGCTTGCAGTGAATCTGTTACTCTGGTTTCTCTGTTCTGACAATACTTCCTGATGTTGGAGCATGTTTTCCTTTTTATCAACAGCTTTTGCTTCCGATATAACCCATCTCTTCGTTAAACCTCTTTTATTTTCCTCTTTCTGTACCTGCAGCCTCTCTCTGCCACCATGAACTATCTCCCTATAGCAGATTTTACGATTTTAAAACTTACGACAAGGAAACAAGACAGAGTGGTAGAGCGAGGGAGAGCGAGAGCGATAGTGAGTGTGGAGAGCGCGAAAGCCAGAGAGAGACAGAGAGAGAATAAAAGCGAGAGGGAAACAGAGAGGGAGGGAGATTCGGAGAAAGGGAGAGCGACAGGGACTGAGGAAGAGCGTGAACATGAGAAAGCGAGAGAGAGTGAGGGAAATGGAGCGCAAGAGTGGGAGGGCGTGGTAGAGAAAGTGGGAAAGAGCGGGAGAGGGAGGGGCAAGAGAAACAGTGATAGATCGAGTGGGGCAGAGAGAATGTGGCAGAGGTAGAGAGAGAGATAGGATGAGAGAGAGAGAGAGAACGAGTGGGGGGAGAGAGGGGAAAGATAGAAAGAGAGAGAGAATAGAAGAGCGAGAAGGAAACCAACTGACGCGAAATGGGATCAGATAGAGCCTAATCATATGCAAAATGCAAGAGGAACCGATGTCAGGCAGCAACTATTGAAAATTGTGCACTCGCTGTTTAGGTCTGAGGATCTTCAACAGGTTTGGAATTTAAAAAAAAACAAAAATAAAATAAACGAGGGTGGCTAATGTAACCCCGCTTTTTATAAAAAGAGGGGAGAGAAACCGGGGAATTATAGACCGGTTAGCCTAACGTCGGTGGTAGGGAAAATGCTAGAGTCAGTTATCAAGGATGTGATAACAGCACATTTGGAAAACAGTGAAATGATCGGACAAAGTCAGCATGGATTTGTGAAAGGAAAATCATGTCTGACGAATCTCATAGAATTTTTTGAGGTTGAAACTAGTAGAGTGGAGAGGGGAGAACCAGTGGATGTGGTATATTTGGATTTTCAAAATGCTTTTGACAAGGTCCCACAGGAGATTAGTGTGCAAACTTAAAGCACACTGTATTGGGAGTAAGGTATTGATGTGGATAGAGAATTGGTTGGCAGACAGGAAGCAAAGAGTGGGAATAAACGGGACTTTTTTCAGAATGGCAGGCAGTGACTAGTGGGGTACCGCAAGGCTCAGTGCTGGGACCCCAGTTGTTTACAATATATATTAATGACTTAGATGAGGGAAATAAATGCAGCATCTCCAAGTTTGCGGATCACATGAAGCTGGGCGGCAGTGTTAGCTGTGAGGAGGAGCTAAGAGGATGCAGGGTGACTTGGATAGTTTAGGTGAGTGGGCAAATTCATGACAGATGTAATTTAATGTGGATAAATGTGAGGTTATCCACTTTGGTGGCAAAAACAGGAAAACAGATTAACATAGAACATAGAATAGTACAGCACAGTACAGGCCCTTCAGCCCACAATGTTGTGCCGACCCTCAAACCCTGCCTCCCATATAAACCCCCACCTTAGATTCCTCCATATACCTGCCTAGTAGTCTCTTAAACTTCACTAGTGTATCTGCCTCCACCACTGACTCAGGCAGTGCATTCCACGCACCAGCCACTCTCTGAGTAAAAAAAACCTTCCTCTAATATCCCCCCAGAACTTACCACCCCTTACCTTAAAGCCATGACCTGTTGTATTGAGCAGTGGTTCCCTGGGGAAGAAGCTCTGGCTATCCACTCTATCTATTCCTTTTATTATCTTGTACACCTCTATCATGTCTCCTCTCATCCTCCTTCTCTCCAAAGAGTAAAGCCCTAGCTCCCTTAATCTCTGATCATAATGCATACTTTCTAAACCAGGCAGCAAACTTGGTAAATCTCCTCTGTACCCATTCCAATGCTTCCACATCCTTCCTATAGTGAGGTGACCAGAACTGGACACAATACTCCAAGTAAGGCCTAACCAGAGTTTTATAGAGCTGCATTATTACTTCGCGACTCTTAAACTCTAACCCTCGACTTATGAAAGCTAACACCCCATAAGCTTTCTTAACTACCCTATCCACCTGTGAGGCAACTTCCAGGGATCTGTGGACATGTACCCCGAGATACCTCTGCTCCTCTACACTACCAAGTATCCTGCCATTTACTTTGTACTCTGCCTTGGTGTTTGTCCTTCCAAAGTGTACCACCTCACACTTCTCCGGGTTGAACTCCATCTGCCACTTCTCAGCCCACTTCTGCATCCTATCAATGTCTCTCTGCAAACTTTGACAATCCTCTACACTATCTACAACACCACCAACCTTTGTGTCGTCTGCAAACTTGCCAACCAACCTTCTAACCCCACATCCAGGTCGTTAATAAAAATCACGAAAAGTAGATGTCCCAGAACAGATCCTTGTGAGACACCACTAGTCACAATCCTCCAATCTGAATGTACTCCCTCCACCACCACCCTCTACATTCTGCAGGCAAGCCAATTCTGAATCCACCTGGCCACACTTTCCTGGATCCCATGCCTTCTAACCTTCTGAATAATACTACCGTGTGGAACCTTGTCAAATGCCTTACTAAAATCCATACAGATCACATCCACTGCACTAGCCTCATCTATATGCCCGGTCACCTCCTCAAAGAACTCTATCAGGCTTGTTAGACACGATCTGCCCTTCACAAAGCCATGCTGACTGTCCCTGATCAGACCATGATTCTCTAAATGCCTATAGATCCTATCTCTAAAAATATTTTCCAACAGCTTTCCCACCACAGACGTAAGGCTCACTGGTCTATAATTACCCGGACTATCCCTACTATCCTTTTTGAACAAGGGAACAGCATTCGCTTCCCTCCAATCCTCCGGTACCATTCCCGTGGATAACGAGGACACAGAGATCCTAGCCAGAGGCTCAGCAATCTCTTCTCTCGCCTCGTGGAGCAGCCTGGGGAATATTCCGTCAGGCCCCGGGGCCTTATCTGTCCTAATGTATTTTAACAACTCCAACACCTCTTCTCCCTTAATATCAGCATGCTCCAGAACATCAACCTCACTCATATTGTCCTCACCTGAATATTATCTGAATGGTGGCTGATTAGGAAAAGGGGAGGTGCAACGAGACCTGGGTGTCATTATACACCAGTCATTGAAAGTGGGTATGCAGGTACAGCAGGCGGTGAAAAAGGCGAATGGTATGCTGGCATTTATAGCAAGAGGATTCGAGTACAGGAGCAGAGAGGTACTACTGCAGTAGAACACGACCTTGGTGAGACCACACCTGGAGTATTGTGTGCAGTTTTGGTCCCCTAATCTGAGGAAATACATTTTTGCCATAGCGGGAGTAAAAAGAAGGTTCACCTGATTGATTCCTGGGATGGCAGGACTTTCATATGATGAAAGACTGGATCGACTAGGCTTATACTCGTTGGAATTTAGAAGATTGAGGGGGGATCTGATTGAAACATATAAAATCCTAAAAGGATTGGACAGGCTAGATGCAGGAAGATTGTTCCCGATGTTGGGGAAGTCCAGAACGAGGGGTCACAGTTTGAGGATAAAGGGGAAGCCTTTTAGGACCGAGATTAGGAAAAACTTCTTCACACAGAGTGGTGAACCTATGGAATTGCCTGCCAGGGGAAACTGTTGAGGCCAGTTCATTGGCTATATTTAAGAGGGAGTTAGATATGGCGCTTGTGGCTAAAGGGATCAGGGGGTATGGAGCGAAGTCTGGTACAGGGTACTGGGTTCGATGATCAGCCGGCTTACACTGTCCAGCGGATATTGGATGTCCGCCGTCCGGGCAGGTGTCTCCAGTACCTGGACGACTGGAAGGCGTACGGCCAGGAAGAACGTTCCTGGATTTCCCGCTCCTTCATCCTGGACCCTTCTCTCATCCGGGATTTCCATCGGGACCATCCAGACAAGCTTCGGGAATCGCCCGGATGCTCCCGTTGAGGGAGGGACACTGTCATGGTTCCGTTTGGCTGTTCCCCTTCAACGCTCGTTTCTCCCTGATTATGACCTAAATTCAGTCATTGGATTTCTAATTGCTGCTTGTTTACTTAATTATAGTAAACATAGTTTTCACCAGAGACTGTGAAATAAGTATGATAGTGTCACTATCACAGGCTGCCAGTTTGTTGGTCTGTTCTCGTGTGATACTTCGTTCTCTTCTCTGATTAGACCCGTTAGTTCTAAGCTTAGTTTCAAGTTCAGTTCTAGTTTCAAGATAGTCCCTGCAAATCCTGCCTCATTGTTAAGATTCCTCCGGTTTGCTGTTCTACGTTCACGTCTACGCCAGCATCCGCATCTCAGTTGGCATGCCGGTGTCCTACACTTGATTTCTCCTCAGTCGCCCCGTGCAACAAGATCACCTCGGAAAAGAATTGCTACTTTTGATCAAACAGAGAATGGGCTGAGAGATAATGGTGGAATTGTGGCATTTGATTAATATCTTTACAGTTAAATAGATTGTACCGAATGTCAAAGATATGAGGCGGTCAAGTTATCGACTGGGAGAGATCAGGGTCTTCATGCCGAACGGCCCATGTGAGTGTGGGGAAGCATTGTTCTTCAAACTGTCTGCAACCCTCGCTAATATCGTGAAGACGCGTACACTTTTCATTATCTCAGATCCCTTTGAATATCGCTGTGGATCTTTTTTAAATGTTTCGAGGAACTTAAGTAAATATATTTTATTGTGATATATGCCGCCAGCTGTTACTGCGACTTCCATCATTGAATCCATCGGAAATGACGGGAACTAACGAAAAAAAAAAACAATGAACGATTGTTCGCCTTAAACAAAGAAATTTTGTTTATTTCATCCGCGGATCTCAGTTCCTTCCCTCAATGTCAGAAGAAGATGCGCTCCGCCAAATGTTACAAAATAAATCTACTTCAAGATGATTGCCTATGTAAGAAACAACATTGATATAAAAATGTCCTATTTAAGTAGCGGAAGCCAGTTGTAATAGAAATTAACCTGACAAGATTCACATTATATTTTGTTGTATGGTACAGACATTGAAATATTCCTGAGGATTCAAATTCACCGTACGGTGACCGAGTAAGTAAAAAGCAGTTTAATGTAAATGTTTGTGTAGCTGGTTGACACTAATGGGACTGCAGAGATAACCACGCTAATTGCCTCAGTGGAATTGCTCTGAATTGCATATAACTCTGTAAAGCCTGTCACCCGGATATATCAGCAGTTGGAACGTTCCGTACAACTGAACGCTGCTTCTGACGGAATATGGGATATCCAGCGATTTACCACATCGCGGCCATTTTCTATCCTGCACTTGTAGCGATTGGTATCCCTGGTAAGATAATGGAGTTGGTCACTATGGTGCCGTCGTCTTGCTTTTGCTCCGCTGCACTGTTCGTACTGTTACTCAGCACAAATGCTATCATCGTCTGAAATGTGTTTCCAGAAGGACGGTTAAACCATCAGATAGTTTAGTATTAATTTTCCATATTATTTTCGATGTGATCTTGTTTTGCCTATTACGTTATTGCAGACATGAACATAGTTTCACAGATTCACACTGCTTGGATTTCTGAAGCGATACTGGTCTATGCTTTTCTGGGTTGCAGTGTCTATCAATACAGACACTTCGACCTTAAAAAAAAAAGATACAGCAGCTTTTGCAAATGACCGACCAGTGTATTTTCGACATCCATCTCTGCTCTTCCATATGTCAGTAAATGAGAACTTGTGCTAAATATTTCAGTGATTCCATTTTGTTCCCACTGCATATAATCCCTTCAGATGTTTCACCTCTAATAATGGAAATGGTGTTGTTTACTGGAGCGAAGGACCAGTCCGCCAGTCGCGGAAATCGGAAGCCTCAATCTAAACTGCCAGAAGGTCGCAAATCCACTGACACTCGAGTTCATTATTGTCCACCAGCAAGGGTGCATCGACGGACACTTCACACAGCAGATTTCTGATTTTTTTTTCAAATAAAACAAAACATGCCCTGCATAGCATCTGGAGAATGACATTTGCAGATAACGATCTTTCTGTTTCGTTCCTACCCCCCAACCCCCAACTTCACATTTCTTTCAGTTAATTTAACGGCGATTGTGATCCTATCTCGGGGAAAATGTGGACTGTCCAAATGCATCACCCGTTACCTGGTTGGAATGGCAGCAGCGGATCTGATGGTGGTTATCGGCTTTGCTTTAGTGGAACAGACCAACAATATCTACAATTATTCCAGATCCCTGCTCATCACTCCTGTGTGCGCTCTGACAATAGTATTTGTGGTGGTAACAATTGACTGTTCTGTTTGGTTTACGGTCAGTTTTACTTTCGATCGTTTCATTGCAATATGTTGCCGAAAGCTGCGGGAGCGGTACTGCACCGAGAGAACAGCAACGGTGATTATGGTGACGGTGGTTATAGTGAGCTGCGGGAGATGTGCCCCGTTTTACTTTGCCGTTGAACCTTATGTCATCATTGACAACATCCCGTGACGTTGTGCCTTCACACATGAATACGCTACTTCACCCGTGTGGAAAGGATACGAATTACTGGATAGCATTTTAACACCGTTGCTACCAATCGGCTTAATTCTAGTGTTCAATGGGTTAACAGTAAGAAATATCATTGCTGCAAATAGAGTCCGCAGAGGGCTTCGGAACAGCAGTGATAATCAGAAGGATACCGAGGTGGAAAACCGCCGAAAATCGATGATTTTGTTGTTTGCAATATCAGTTAATTTCATATTATTGTGGATGCCTTATGTAGCTCGTTCTCTCAAATGGCAAGCACAAAACTATTTTTATCAGGACAGATATTTGACATCCCCGGTATATATACTACAGCAATTTGGGTTCATATTGCAAATGCTCAGTACCTGCACCAATACTTGTATTTGTACACTGACACACAGAAAATTCAGACAAGAGCTGAAGGATGGAATGAAATATGTGTTTACGTTAAATGGCCATCTGTGTAGATCACGTCCATTCCAAATGCAGTTCAGCGCAGTTTTCGAATAAAGTAGTTTGAAAATGATTAGGTTTGTCATGAATTCAAACAGGCATTTGCGTATTCATCCAGAAATTGCGAAATCCACGGAGGACTGCATACGTCATACAGTTAAGTAGGAAACTGGGCAAACTTTGAATGGGCTGGCGTGAATGTTACATTACCTCACTTTAGGCCACGGGCCGGATTGGACAAAATGGGACTTCATGCGGGCCGGGTCAGTTGTGCACGAGCGCGTGATCCCACAGCTTTCGTTGCCTTCGTTTTTTCAACCTGCTCTCATATGGCTTGGACTCTGCTATAAATACAAAGCGTTCCACTTTACGAATTTCGTTTCTTATGAAGAAGATTGCCTTGGAAGCATTATTGTTATGATCGGTATTAACTTACAGTCGTAGGCTACAAGGAATTTGTGATGAGAGAGAGAGAGAGAAACCGATGATATTTTGGCTAAGATTGTTTTGGGCGCCACACCCTTTCCATTAATAAACCATTTGAAATCGAACATTAGCAGACACAAATGTAGACCTAACGAAACAAATTGTAAATATTGGCTACACAACTGCACGTAATTTTTATTAGCCTGCTTCCAACAATCAAACTCAGACAACGAACACAGTTAACCTCTATTTTTTATTGAAGTGCTCACGTTTACAATAATAGAACAGTCAAAAATGAATGACTCACAATTTTATGACACTAAATATTTCATAATGCATTTTGCTTACATGTGGCAGTGTATCGAACAGTGTCACTCATGTTTCACTTGCTGCTTCCAGACACTTGACATCTCTGGGCTTTAACAACCCTGTCAACATCAGGGTGCAGTTTCTGGGCAGTTGTGATTCTCATATTGTCATTCAGATGTCTGTTTGTCAGCTGCAAGAGCAGTTTGGATTTGTTAATGTTCATTATGGCGAACGCCGGCTCACAGAGATATGTCGTCCCGAACATGCAAAGGATCTCTGAGGCAAAGTCTGTCATCTTGGGGTACATCGGTCCCAGGTATTGATAGAATGAGTCCAGGCCCACAGTCTCAAATTTATATGTCAAAGCCGAGTTGCACTGAATTTCGATTAGTTCTATTTGGAGTTCCTCCGACACATCTGATGCTGCGTTGACGGCAAACGGCGAGCAAAATAGTGAGAAATACTTCTCGAGCTGAGTGAAGACTTGGAAACGATTCTGAAGCTCACTTTTCAGCCGTGATATTTTGTCCTTGTACCTGTCCATATTGTCATCATTCCCATGAGCGACACGGACAGACTGCAAAGAGGGGAAATGAGCTGGTTTGCTCCGGGATAGTTGCATCCATCACAGGCCTAATTTAATTTGAAAGGCACGAATGCTGCCGTAGTATTCCGTCACAAGTTCGCTGCGGCCTTGCATGTTAACGTGAAGCACATTTAAGTGCTCTGTTATATCCACCAAAAATGCAAGATCACGAAGCCAGTCTGGGTCCTCAAATTCTACCACTACCTTCCCTTTCTCGTTCATGAACAGTCCAATTTCCGCACGTAATTGAAAAAAGAAACGTTTGAGCAGAACCCCTCTGCTCAACCAGCGGACTTCAGTGTGGTAGGGTAGGCCGTGACCAATATTACTTCCGAATAAAAGATTGTAAAATTACCGATGGTCGAGTTCCTTGGCTCTAATAAAATTAACTGTTTTAATTACTACATCCATCCCATTGTCCATTTTCAGGCTCCTGCAACATAACACCTCTTGTTGTATAACACAATGAAAATTCCTGAATTCCTGCTCTGTATTCTTCGTCTGAACTTTCTCTCTGAGTTTCGCAACAACAGCTGCCTTTTTCCCGACCATGCACTGTGTGCCATCTGTTGTCACGCTGACAGCGTGACTCCAGTCAACCCCCTGTCATAACGGGGGGCGCTGGGATCAGACCCAATTGCAAGACACATACACTGAAGTACTAGGAACAGGACTTGACTAGAGAGCAGGGACAAGAACACAGACTAGGGCTAGGACATTGGCAAGGCAAGAGGGACCAGGGCAGGGAACTGGGAACGAGGAACCTGTGCTTGGACTTCAAGCCGGAGTCTGGACAAGGACCCAGAACCTGGGTCTTGAATCGTGCTCGGACTCTGGAACTAGGCGAGGACATGACGTGGCTACAGGACTGGAAATGGCTTGGGTTCTTCGAGACGAGGACATGACGAGGCCTGGGTTCGAGGCGAGGACAGGGCCAGGATTGGGTTCTTCGAAGCGAGAACATGACGAGGCTTGGGTTCTTCGAGGCGAGGACATGACGAGGCCTGGGTTTTTCGAGGTGAGGACATGACGAGGCCTGGATTCCTCGAGGCGAGGACATGACGAGGCCTGGGATCATCAAGGCGAGGACATGACAAGGCTTGGGTTCGGACTCCGGATCTAGGCGAAGACATGACGTGGTCATGGGAGACAGGACTAGGCGAGGCTACAGGACAGAACGTGAGACTCCTTGGCAGGACGAGGGAACTCCAGCACAGGACGAGGCACAATGACAGGACGAGAACATGAAGCTTAACTTGGTACTCTGGAACAGCCAAGCCTTTGACTTGCGACGACAGGAAGCTCAGAACACAAAGCCGGAAGCCTTAACTTGGTCTTGGGGAGGACAGGACACAGAGCATTGGTATAGAGCACGGGAATACGGAGCCTTGGTCTTCAGAGACAGGAACACAGGGACATGGAACACAGAGCCAGGACCGCTCCTTGGGAACAGGGCTTGTGGCCGGGGCCCCACACAGAATGCTGAACACGACGAGACCGTTCACAACACAAAGTAGTAGCAAACGGTCGGACCTACCTAGTGAAGGCGGGAACACAGAGGCAGTACCAACTCAACGATACACAGTTCTTTATCTTGACACATTAAGGCTTCGGTCTCGCTCCGGTGGTTGAACTTGACAAGGTTGCAGGCAAGGTTCTAGACACAGGTTGCAGGCAAAGCTCCAGACACAGGTTGCAGGCAAGGCTCCAGACACAGGTTGCAGGCAAAGCTCCAGAAAAAAAGTTGCAGGCAAGGCTTCAGACACAGGTTGCCGGTAAGGCTTCAGACACAGGTTGCAGGCAAGGCTCCAGACACAGGTTGGGGGCAAGGCTTCAGAAGGAAGGGGAAGGGAAGGGACCGGTCCTGCCTTACGGTAACGGCGAAGACGGCCTGGTTTACCCACCGGTAGCAAGGACAGTAAGGGACAGATCTAACCACAGGGTAATGGCAAATACGGCCTGACTTACCCCACGGAGGCGAGGACGGGATTCTGGCAATATAAACCAGCACCCACACTCGAACCCAGGTGCACTTATATTCCCAGCCCCAAGACGGGCATCATGTCCCTGTGATTGAGCCCAACTGAAACAAGGGACAGCGGGCAGACTCGTAGTCTGGAGTCCACAGACTGGACGGTGAAACAGAAAGCAGACTTCACGGACCAGACCATGACATCGTTGCATTGATATATCCGCCCGCGGGGATATTTGTCCCATCTAGTTCAGGTGCAGATTGTCCAATTTCATCAGGTGACCTCTGCCCCAGCAGAAACCCCATTAGTTTGAAACGTGAACCCTTTTTGCTTACATCCATCCGGCCTGTCCTCCTGTACCTGTCGTCACCATCATGTGGCGCCAGGCGTTATCAAATAGTTACAGATCTCCTCGTCTCCACCCTCCCCTGCTGTTCAACAAAACCACAAAGCTAGCTGCTGATATTCTTCTCTGAAAGGCCGGGTCTCTGTCAATCAATCTTCACGTCCATCTGGTTCACTAGTGGGTTAAGTAGATTACATTCCTCCCTCCAAACTTCCATGTCAGGTTCATGTCTGCTCTGCCCACTGGACAATCCGGGATTTCTCCTCGTTTTGTCGCTGCCATTAGGGAAGAGGTGCAGGAGCTCGAAACCACACTAAGTGTTTTGGGAATGGAATCTCCTTATAATCAGGCTTTTCTCACCCCTGGCTCTCCACTCTGCTAAGGTTGCTCACTTTAACATTCATGTTTGTCACAACTTCTCCATCTGTCACAACACTGTCTTATATCCCAACACACTGATAGAAAATTTCAGTCTTCCTGCGACTTATTAACAAACCTGGGGATATTTGACCCGTCTAGTTCAGCTGCAGCCTGTCCGACTACTACAGGACAGTTCTGTCCCATTAGTGTGAAACCTAACCCTTTCTCCTTGTACTAGCTGCTCACTCTCATATCTATCTGCCCTGTCCTCTTACTCCTGACCTCAGAAGCACGTGGCAAGAGGACTTCTCCAGTGATTACAGCTCTGCCTTCTTCCACTCTCCATTGCTATAGATTAGAGTCACAAGCCTGGCTGCTGCTGCTCTGAAAGGCCGTGTCTGCTGTTGATCAGATCTGCAAATCCTTCTGCTGCACCCATGCATGAACTGCTTTCAACATCCGCTTCGACCCTCCCACGTCAGGCCAATGTCTTCTCTGCCCGCTTGACCATGCAGAATGCGTCCTCTTATTGTTATTACCATCAGGGAGAGGTACAGGAGCCTGTAACCACACTCAATGTTTAACGATAAAGCTTTTTCCTCTCCACTCTCAGATTTCCAAACGGTCGACGAGCACTGCCTAACATCAGCCTGACCTAATCGGTTTGGTGGAAGGAGTCAGAAGGTGGTTGTTGTCTTCTTTCCCTTTTGCAATCCTCATGCTCTTGATATCACTGTCGATGTCACTGGAATTCTCTTTCATCTTCTCTGTCAGAGCAACCCAATGCCCTATTTTAGCCGTCCTCATTTATTTTTCAAGTGTTTTTTTTTTCTCATTCCCAATACTCTGCAAGAGTCCTTTTTGACCTAACAGCCTTTATGCGATATGCACATGGACATCAACTTCACGTTGACCTCTCAGCATTTCTGTGTTTATACATCAACAGCCGGCGTTTTCTGATGGGAACATCGACATCCCTTTTGACCCTAACAGCCTTTCTCTGATAGGTACATCTACATCCCATTTGACACTAACAACCTTTATGTGTTTATACACCAACAGCAATCGTTTTCTGATAGGCAAATCAACATCCCTTTTGACACTAACGGACTTTATGTGTTTATACACCAACAGCAGGCATTTTCTGATAAGAACATCAACACCCCTTTGTCCCTCGTAGCCTTTAAGTGATATGTAACATAAATATCGCTAGCAAACATATACTGTGTAAAGGTATTGACCTTGCATTTTATTCAAAGGGCAAGAAGCAGATTTTGTACTCTTCAGACGACGTTTTAAGGACTCTCAGACCGTGCTGGAAAACAGTCTATCCCGCCGACATTTGCCGTATCTCTACTGATGCCATCCGAGTTGGCCTTTCTCTCCACTTTCGGATCTTAACTGAACAACTCCTTTATCAAAAGTGCTCCAGTACACCCACTCCTGTCATTTGCCCTGTCTGATTCCCAAAGAGGAAATCCAGTATCTGCTTTTCTCTTGTCTGGACTTCCACATATTGATTAATTAAACTCTACTGGACACATTTGACAAACATTATCCCATCCAGCCCTTATACAGAATGGGAAATCAAGTTAATATGTGGAAAGTTAAAATCATCTACTACAACAACTTTATATTTCCTTCAACTGTCTAGAATCTCTACAAATTTGATATGTTTAATCCCAGACAACTCGGCGGAGCGCTATACCAGACAGTACTATTGACATGTTCCTCCGTTTTATTCCTTAGTTCTCTCATTGTGGCCTCAGTAGACGAGTTCTCCAGTACGTCCTCACTGAGCACTGCCATGATATTTACCTTTCTGAGTAACGGCAGCCCTCCCTCTTTATACAGCTCTCTCTATCATGTTTGAATCATTGGAACCACAGAACGGCAAATCACCAGTCCTACAGCTCCTGTTAGCAAATCTCCCTAATAGATAGCATCTTGAACTGTACAGTGCAGAAACAGTCATTTTGACCCACAATGTTCTTCCAAGTTAATTAAATTGGTTATCAAAGGGCCAATAATCCAATCGATTCTGCTTTCTACATACATCATATTCCCCTTCCCTCTCCAAGCGGACACCTATCTCTTGCCTCCTGCAGCTTAGAGGTTATAGGAAGGCGGTCACGAATATCCATCAACCGAATAGTCTTCAGAATGATCGAAAGGTCGTCTAACTCCATTCCCCTAATGCGGTCTGTAAGGAAATGCAACCATATGCAGCTCTCGCAGTGCAGCAATCATTCGCCAGAGGTCTCCTTGATTTCCCACATCCAGCACGGCAGTGCTCTGGGATCAATTCCACCTGTTCTACCCGTTCAATAAAGGAAGAGAGAGAACTTAACAGAACTTCACAGAGTCTACCCCCTTACGCCAAAGCCTCAGAGCTCCACTCTGACACAGACTGTTCGCAAAATGGCTTCTCCGCTACTCTCCAAGTTACTTTCATTGGATAGTAGTTATCCAATCAAATTATCAATGAACAACTGTGTCTCTTTTACTGGAAAGAAGCAACATCCCGAAACTCACCTCATTATATGACTCCGAAGTTACTCATGGTTAACGAAAATCAAAGTTAGGGAGGGGCAGAAAATAAACCAATACGATGTCAGAAAGAGAACTGGAGTAAAAAAAAGTGTGAAGATGTCAAAGCTTAGGTCTCCTTACCTGAACACATGGAAGATTTGCAGTGGAGGTGACAGCACAAATAGTAACAACTGTGTTTGATCTAATTGTTATTGCAGAGAGGAATTTGTGGCGTGACCGGAACTGGTCATTCAGTACTCCAATGTTCAGCAAAAGGGAAAGGAGGAGGGTGTCTTCGTTCACTGCGTAGTGGAGAAGGGTGAATACAGATGCAGGGACAGTGTTTGGGAGTAGGCTTCAGTGGAAATAATGAAAGGCGGGGAAAAGAAGGCATGGATGTGTCTGGGCTCCAGACCCCGGGCGTTTCCTCTCAATGGGCCAATGCATAAATGGGAACATATCAAGGGGAAGTGAGAGGCTGACTATGTTTGACATGGGTGATTTCATCTGTACATTGATTAAATTAATCGAAGTGGCAATGTACAGTAGTAGAGGAATTTGTGGAGAGGTCATGGGCCGTTTCTTCTGGTGTTGTGTTGCAGAAATTATCCAAGGTCATCTATTTTAGATGTGAGATTTGCCATGAGTTTGTGCAATTACTACGATACCTTATGGTACAGGATCCCAAAGGAGGAAGCGAGCACAACATGGGAGAATTCCAGACACAGTTTGAGAATAAAAAGCTTGGTCCAGAACCCATGTCCTCATCCTAGATAAGGGCAGTTAGACAGGTGTGTAGGTGGAGATTCTGGGATGGAAAGTGTAAATAGGCTCAGGAACAGGTCAGTGGGTGAGTAGTGGCAGATGTTAAACAGCTGGTTCATAACCCTCAGCAGACATTGATCCCAATTCAACAGGGTGATGAACCAGCTGAACTTATTTAAGTTCATGGAAAATATTATCTTCCATTATATTACATTATAATATTATATTATTATAATTGCATTATTATTATATTAAATATTACATTATAGTATACGTGTACACTATACAATAAGTGACTAGAGATGGTGGAGCCAGAAGACTGGAAACTTTTCAGGAGCCGGTAGCAAGAGATGCAATTCTCAAGCTAACAGCGAAATGGCAGATATAACTGAATAAATAGAAAATGGGATTCACAAGGCCAGAAGTGAATAGTTACATTTGGCAGATCAAACGTAGGAGGTCAGCCGTTAACTGTCAGTGGTAAGACGCTTAACAACGTTCTGTACAGAGGGATCATGGAATCCAATTTCATAGCTCCCTGAAAGCGCTACACGCATTGGTCTTGTGGTAATGAAGGCGCCTGGATACTGACCTTTATTAGTTAAGACACTGAGTTCAAGAAACAGCCAGTTATGATGCAGTTGTATGAAATTCTGTTCAGGCTGTATCTGAAGTACTGATTTCATGTATGGTCCCTCCATCGTAGGAACGATCTAGAAGGTTTAGAAGGTCTAGCACGGGTGACATATAGGATGCTGTCCGCAACCTAAGGCATATTCTATGTTTAGAGTTGCGAGAAACATGGGCGAATATCTCTGGAGCAGTGGCTGAGGGGACACTGGACAGAAGTTTATAGTTTTGAAGGCCATCGATCGACGCAAATATCTTTTCTCCAGGATAGAAATTACTAATCATAAAGGGCGTGCATCTGATGTAAGAGCTATGTTCTGAGTATCTGATGTTGTAGAATCCGTGATGAGTGCCGAAGTAACAAGTCAGTTAGAAAGGTATAATTATATATAATCAAATCATCATGGGTTAGTGGAAGATAACTCATGCTTGACCAGATTAATCGACTTTTCCCAAGATGTGACCAGCAGTGTTGACAGAGGGAACCTGTAGCTGTGGTGTATTTAGCGTTGTAGGGGGCATTTGATATGCTGTTAGTTGAAAGGCTGATGCACAAGACCAGAGGGTACAGTACTGGGGTAAATGTAATGACGATGTAATGTCATGAATGATGATGATGATAATCACATAAATTACGGAGGCAGAATAAACAGTTATGTTTCAGTGCTCCAAAGATAGTTTCTGGTTTCTGAAATGTTGATATTAATCACTTGGTGGAGGGGGCAGAGTCTGAGGGATCCAGTTTTGTCAATGAAAGGGAAAGAGATGGGAGGACATGCTGTGAGGAGACATTTGATCTGTGAAACAGGGCATAGAGAGTTTCGCTGAGTGGAGCAATCCTGTTGAATGGATTTTAATGAGGGGAACGAGAGATCACATACAGTGGTCGGAGAAATCCAAGTGTACAATATTCTGTATTTGGAGAGAAACTGTAAATGAATGAATCACTGAGGGATCCAGGTGTTGTCCTGCACAAATTGTAACAAGAATACAGGCAGGGACAGCACGAAGTTGGGGTAAAAACAAATAGAGCTTTGTTGTCAACTTATTCGTCAGATTCAGAATAGGAAGATGGTGGTGGCCAGGACATGCATAGGAATGGTACAGTCCTGGGTATTGTCATTGAACAGTGAGACCTAGAACTACAAGTACATAGCTCCATGAAAAGGGCAGCAAAGGCAGTGAATGGTGAGCATGTAATGTTTGTCTTTAACGCCCGAGCAGTTGCAGTTGTACAAATCATTAATTAGACCTCACGTGTACAGTCTGCATCGCTGCTCAATGCAGACGAGGAAGGATGTGATAAGGCTGCATAAGGCGTAGGAAATATTCAGAGGAATTTTATCATGACTGAAGTCGTTGAGTTGTGTGGAAAAAACAGGGCTGGTTAGAATAGTTTTCCTGAGGCAAAGGTGGCTGAAGAGAGACCTGACAGATGATTATAAGGTTCTGTGAAGCATAGTTGGCATCTACTGTCAGAACCCATTGCCCACGGGGAAAATTCAAAATGCTTACTGTTATATATTAGAGATGGCTACCAGTGGTGTCCCACAGGGGTCTGTGTTGGGGCCGCTTTTTTCACATTGTACATCAACGATTTGGATTATGGAATAGATGGCTTTGTGGCTAAGTTTGCCGACGATACGAAGATAGGTGAAGGGGCCGGTAGTGCTGAGGAAACGGAGAGTCTGCAAAGAGACTTGGATAGATTGGAAGAATGGGCAAAGAAGTGGCAAATGAAATCCAATTTTGAAAAGTGTATGGTTATGCACTTTGGTAGAAGAAATAAACAGGCAGACTATTATTTAAATGGGGAAAGAATTCAAAGTTCTGAGATGCAAAGGGACTTGGGAGTCCTTGTACAGGATACCCTTAAGGTTAACCTCCAGGTTGAGTTGGTGCTGGAGAAGGCGAATGCAATGTTGGCATTCATTTCCGGGGAGTAGCGTATAGGAGCAGGGATGTGATGTTGAGGCTCTATAAGGCGCTGGTGAGACCTCACTTGGAGAACTGTGGGCAGTTTTGGTGTCCTTATTTAAGAAAGGATATGCTAACGTTGGAGAAGGTACAGAGAAGATTCACTGGAATGATTCTGGGAATGAGAGGTTTAACATATGAGGAACGTTGGTCCGCTCTTGGACTGTATTCTTTGGAGTTTAGGAGAATGAGGGGCGACCTCATGGAAACATTTCGAATGTTAAAAGGCATGGACAGAGTGGATGTGGAACAGTTGTTTCGCATGATGGGGGAGTCTAGTACGTGAGGGCATAACTTAAGGATTGAACGGCGCCCATTCAGAACAGAGGTGCGAAGAAATTTCTTTAGCGTGATAGTTGTGAATCTATGGAATTTATTGCCACGGGCAGCAGTGGAGTCCAAGTCATTGAGTGTATTTAAGGCAGAGATTGATAGGTATCTGAGTAGCCAGGGCATCAAAGGTTATGGTGAGAAGCCGGGGGAATAGGACTAAATGGGAGAATGGATCAGCTCATGATAAAATGGCAGTGCAGACTCGATGGGCCGAATGGCCGAGTTCTACTCCTTTGTCTTATGGTCTTAAGTCAAGTTTATTGTCACTTCGACCATAAGCTGCTGGCACAGTACACAGTAAAAGCGAAAGAACGTTCCTCCAGGACCTTGGTGCTACCCGAAACAACATAAAACTACACTGGTTTATGTGAGACAGCTCAAGCCTATACTAGACTACGTAAAAACAACAGAACAACTGCATGAGTCTACAGACCTGCACAGGACTACATAAAGTGCACAAAGGCAGTGCAGGGCAGTATAATAATTAACAAGCAAGACAATAGGCACAGTAGAGGACAAATTTCAATAGAATAATACATGATGTAGACGTCAGTCTAGACTCTGAGTATTGAGGAGACTGATGACTTGGGGGAAGAAACTGTTGCACAGTCTGGTCGTGAGAGCCCGAATGCCTCGGTGCCTTTTGCCAGATGGCAGGAGGGAGAAGTTGCATCTGGTGCTGCGTCTGGTGTGCTGCATTTCGTTTCGGTCGCCTCAGATTGTTGAGGGTTTGGAAAGAGTTTAGCAAAGTTTTTTTTAAGGAGTAGTTCATCAGTTTCAGGAGAAGTTTCAAGAGGAGATTTATGAAAGGAGTTACACAAAGATGGATTGTTCTTTCCGAAGCGGCAGAATTCAAAGAGGGAACTGAGAGGTTAATAAGAGTCATCAATAAAGGTGGTATCTTTCTTATAGGATGGAAATACTGAATACTAGAGGAAAGTTTTCAAATGAAAACAAAACAGAGAGTCGAGGGTGTCTGGAATCTATTGCCGGGGTGGTGCAGGAGGCAAATAGAACAGTGACATTTATGAGGCCAGGACAGGCAAACAAAGACACTGAGGAAGGAGGGATATGGACAACATACAGGCAGATGGATTAGTTTAATTGGTACAGCCCAGCTTCACAGACCAAAGGCCCTCTTCCTGTCATGCACTGAAGTTCTCCGATGAAGGAAATGAAGTTTCCTCTCCGTCCTGAATATCCGTTCCATCATTCTGAGTCTGTGACCCAGGGTGATTGACTTCTCATTCAGGGTATACATTCTCCCTGCAGTCGGTGTGAACCTAAATTTCTCCTCACAATTCCAGAGAATACAGACCCAGATCACTCACTGTCCTTTCACTCAGCCAGCCTGCCATCCTGGGAACCAGTCCAGTCCGTGAGGGGAACAGTCACCGCACTCGCTCGGCTGCAGGGATAAGCTTCGTGAGGAAATGTGACGTGAACTGGAAATAACATTCAAGGTGCATTCACACTAGAGACCTATAAGAGACCTCAAAGCAAGACATCTGCACCCCTCTTCTCTAATTCTCCTGCAACATAGGACAAAATGCTGTGTGCCTTCCTCATTACCTGCCGTACCTGAATGTCAACTCGCAGACGTTTCTTTGCGAGGATCCCAGGTCCCTCTGTAAATTTCACTACGCCACCGAGACTGTTCCTCTCAGAATGGATAGTCTCACATTTCCCCACATTCTCTACATGTGCCACACACTCAGTCGTTCACTTCTGTCTGCATCCCATCCCGCTCTACATCCTTCTCACTACTGACCTGCCACCCAGCTCTGTAACAGCAGAGTCATGAATATACTCCCACATCCAAACTCAGTGATGTACACCGTGAACAGCTGTGGTCTCAGAGCAAGCCCCTTGTCACGCTGCTGGTCACAGCTTCCCAGATTTGAACGATCCATTTATTCAAAGGTTCAAAGGCACAATTTAATATCGGAGAAATATATGCAATATATATCCTGAAATACTTCTTCTTCGCAACCATCATGAAAAACAGAGGAGTGACCCAAGAATCAACGACAGTTAAATGTTAGAACCCCAAGGTCTCCCCAGCGCCCCTCCATCCCGCGCATAAGCAGCAGCGAGCAACAATCCCCCTCCCACCACCGGCAAAATATAGCGCACCCGCCATCAGCGCTCAAGCGTGAGCAAAGCAAAAGCAAAGGCAGAGACTAGCAGTTACCCTAAAGACTACATCGTTCACCCGATAAATCGACATCTTCAGGCTCTCTCTCTCCTAATAAGGAAGAAAGAGGTGACTCCATTTTCCAGCGAGTGGGGAAAGATAACAAACAACTCGCAGTTTTCGATGTTAAAAGTCCGTTACGTCGCTTTTTTCAAGCTCTGTGCCAGAAGATCACAAAGATTCCGGGTCACCAGGTACAAAACAGATGTTCCGACTCCACCAACGACACACGGGTCTCCTGTACATACGCCGACCCTTGATCCTCCCGTCTCCAGTTCCTCGAGATCTGAGGCTTCTGAATAGGAGCCGAAATCTTAGGCCAAGCCTTTGGCATGCCGAATAACGGCCAGTTGTGGAACCCGGAGAACAGGTCCCATTCCCGCAAAGAATCGAAGTCAGCTTGTAACTCCATGTCCGGGTCTTCAAAAGAACCCTGAAGGGAAAAATAGAGATATCAAAGATGGAAATAGAGCTGTTTCCGAAGATGCAACTAAAGGAGTCGCTGTTGGGCGCCAGAATTATTCAGCTCCGCCTCCTCATCCTTCTCTCTCTGCCGTCAAACTGTTTCTAACTCTCAGTGCACACAACTACATTACCCACAATCCCAGGTCTTATCAGTTCCACCAACACCACATTCATCAGTTCCCAGTTTTTGAATCTGTTTACCGTTTCCCGAACCCACACTGACTTTGGCAACCCTACCGTTACTGTTGTCCTAGCCCCGTGAGTGGGGACTTTGGGTCTGTGTCTGTATCTCTACCAGTTGAACACTGGCGCAGAAGACAATGCAAATATCTCTAGTTCTGTATAACAGTTGTATTGGAAATGACTAATTTTAACGCGCTGTTAGACCAGTGCTTGATTGAATTTTATGTCTACAGTGCGACATTTATCTGTAGGCCGTATGGCTTTCTCAGTGGGTTTGCATTTTGTTGAGCAGGGTTAGTAAGCTGTGATGAACGATAAACTTGAGTGTCCCTGAGCTGCGATATTTACAGAGTTTTAGACATGATGAAGTTACTCCGGCGTATTCGACACTTCGTGCAGCTCTGAACTCTACCCTAATTCATATTTTATTTCTTGAATGTACTTCATCGATTCAGCTGCTTTGCAATCGGGAAAACACAAATTATTTTAATGTCCTTTATGATACCAGATTTTTGACTGATTTTGAGTTCCGGAAGTGCTTTATCTCTTTAGGGCACGTTGACGCAGTTGTTTTTTTCATATATATAACTCTGACGTATTCTGTTTCCCTACGCTTTTTACCTGTCCCTAGAATTAAATGTGATAGTGTTCGGGTTCCGGCAGAACCTACATATATGCACCACTTTGTAAGCGTCAGGTGTTGAAATATGCTGAGCAATGTTGCAGATGACAGGTGATGAGACCACAAGAGAATGGGGACAGAATGGGGGACATGAGGATAGGAGACCAGCGATCTGAGCCAGTAAATCCAGACGGTATTGGGATCACATTGGCACTGAATCGCGTTTACTGCAAGGGGATTAGCAACAGGGAACAAGTTTTGTTACACTTGTGCGTATTTGTGAAGTCACCCGTGAGGAACTCTGAACAAATTCCTCCACAGTCTACAACCATTCATCCCCTCCCCGCCCCAGCTTAGTCTGGGAAGGATGCAGCAACAATAGAAGAGTCAGAAGAAAGAACATTATAGGCAGTAATCCCAACACCGGCTTCTATCCAGGGTTTATCACTTTCTCAGAGCACGTGGTCACTCTTTGCTCTGCTTCCATGAACATGCCCCATGATATTACTCAGTTACTACCATGTTTAACAGTGTAGATACTACACCCGGGACCTTTGCAACTCCACCCTCAAACATGTGAAGGCAATACTTGTCAGTATTCCAAAAGGTTATTTTTTTTCTCCGCTATGTTCAAATTCGTTTATTATTGTTTTCTGATTCGACGCCGAGGTGTCTACAAACGAAGGAGGTGTTGTACACGTGTTAAAGATTACAGCAGTTATATATCCACCACGCTGTAAGATTCACTGCTAATTCAATGGCTTTTCTGTAATATTTCGCTTCTAAGCCTAATGCAATGGCTTCTCTGTAATGTTCACTGCTGAGGTCACGGTTTCCCTGTAGCCGCAATGTATGGATTATGGTTGAAGATAACAAGACTGTGGTATGCATGTTCGGCAATCAGAGATTGTTGCTCTGTCTTGTGAATCTGGGAGGATGTTTTTCGCGGTATTTTGTCGAGGAGAGATGAAGAGAGAAGACGCGTGTGGAGTGCGCTGGTAGACCACGGAACGGAATGGACTGGGTTCAGAGGGTCGGAAGGTCGACGACGCTCGGAGGAGATTGATGGTGGAAGAATGACTACTAAGTGTGCTCCAACGTGCAGTTTTGACTTTTCCCAGAATCGGGCTTTCTAAAATTATTTTTCTTCCTAACCCTATATTCAGATTAAGATTCACGAACTTCAAACATTTACTTGCATATGGTGTACTGTCTGATATTTTGTGTTGTGGGTTTGTAACTTGGCGGTACATTAAACAGCATCCACACAAACGTGATTACCCAGTATTGCGGGGCCCATGTCTGATTCCCCTAGACGAACACGAGCGTCTATCGGTGCCCCAGGTGTAGCGGGGCCATGACCTGTCCATACTACCAGGGAGGAGGAGAAGGTAACCGTGCGGACTCAGCCACAAGCTGAGTTGCCCGTAGTCGGGGGCGGATATTTCAGAGACTGGGTTCAATCATTTCTGATGAGTGAGGGGAAAGAGTGGTCGGATTTGGAAAGTTTAATTAGTCCCCGTCTTCCAGTGAAGTGTGGGGGCTCTGAGTTGGCATCAGCGCTCACCTCCCTGGCGAATAACTGGCCCAGTGCACAGGCACAGAGCCCTGCCGGAAGCTAAGAATGTTCTCTGGAATAATCCCTATCTCCGAGAGGGAAGAGGAGTGTGAGACGTGGGTGGAGCAGACCTCTCAGTTGTTAGATGAGTGCCAGTGCTCTGATGACGAAAAGATTGGTCGAAAGATTGAAGGTGTTGCCGGCTGATGTAGTGAGAGCCGTGAAAATTAACCAACCCTCTGCTCTCCTTGCTGAGTATCTAGACGCATTAGAGAGCGCTTTTGGTCCGACAGGGAGCCCAGTGAAGTTTGGGGGGGGGGTTAAAACATGCTTCAGGAGAATGGGGAGAAGCTGGAGAGGCAGTTGAATTGTTCGCGGCACCGGGGGGTGGGGGAGGGTCATTCAGGCGGCTGGGGTGGATAAGTAAAGGATGGACCAGATAGCCAAGGGCGCCGAGCCCCAGGACATGATTGCTTGGGGTCTCCTACAGTCCCGTTAAACGCGCCCCCTCCCTCATATGTTGAGCTGATCAGAGAGGTGCGGGAGGAGGAGAACACATCGGAGGCGTGGGTCGACTCCGTCAGCCGGTTGGTCGCAGAGATGCGTTTGAGTGTCAGCGGCTGAGACTTTGGACAGATGCATCAAGGCTGTGCTTCTCATCCGTCCCCGTTTACAGAGAGCTCTTCCTTTTCTTCTTTTAGAGTAATGTTTATAAATCATTGCAAGATCTTTAAGAATAGCGTGTTTTTTTTATACAAACATATGGCGTATTCCATAATTCTGGATGTGCCGAACTGCAACGGGTTAACTACAGCTATTTCTGACTGCAATTAATCTGATTTGTGATGTGCATTAATTCTCTTTGTTGTTGTTCACAGCCAGGTTGAATCAAAACAAACCTGAACATTTATTCGTAACATTCTTCACAATACGTTTAAGTGTTTATATATGTGAAATGTGTGCTGATATGCATACATGATATTTCAACAGTTATATTACCTTTGTCATTACCAATATGCGAGATCAGAACAAGATGCTGCTGTATAAACCTGTAATTGATGCAAACTCGATATCATTAGATTCCCCCGTGAGTTCCATTATCTGCACCACTGAATACAAGCTGCAGTTCCTTTTATACTTTCGGTTCTTTATCCACTTCTCCACTGAACAATGTCCAAATTATTTTTGTCCAGATAAACCAAATAAAAGAGATGTAAGTCTCCCCTTTCCTCTGCTGGCCTGCAGGTCACTCTTGATTATGGCTAGTCCACCTACTTAGCCAACTACTCTCCCTCCATCCCACCGATCAGGATCAGTGTAGATGTGGGAGTAGGTGGAGGATGGTCCTATGAGCAGATGCGGTATATCACAGGTCCTGGTTACGCGACCATTTAGGTCAGACAGGCAATCTTTGAAGAGTGCTGATTATCCGTGGAGTCCTCGACCACGGGGACGATTTTTTTTTTTTTTTTGCCGTTTTTCTCATTCACAATAACGATCAAAATGAGATTGTATTTGAGATTGTGGAAGAGATTCTGGGGAGGGTACGACAAGCTACCCCTGGGGTCTACTGTCCTAGCGGGCAAGTTGGCTCGAGTTTTTCTGATCAGTTTATCTTAAGTTGGCATGGGGCAGGGAACCGGCGTGGTAGTCCTGAAGATGCGGCAGTTGTTTGAGAAACAGAGGCAATGTGTAACGAGACCGCAAGAACGGAAAGGCTGACGATGCAGCAAAATTGCTGTCAAGAAGATGAGCTGCAACTTAAAAAGGCGGGCGAAATTGAAATGGACTGAATGTGTTATATTTGAATGCGCGTTGTTTACTGGATATTGTAGAAGAAGTTCTAGCAGAGCCACATACGGGCATACGTGTGTACGCTGTGGAAAGAACAACTAATGTGAGTGATACACGTTGTAGCAAACGTCCAGGAAAGAATGTGGACGGGGCGGTGTTGCTGTGTTGGTTAAAAATGAAATCATATCATTGGAAAGAGGTCGTAAGCCGTTGTATCATTGTGGATAGAGCTAACGAACTGTAAGGGTAAAGCACCTTGATATGATTTTCAGAGAGACCACACAGACAAGAGTAGGGATGTGGAATACGAATTCCAACGGGAGATAGAACTCCATGCCTAAAGGGTAATATAACAATCATCATGAGGGATTTAAATATTCAGCAAGACTGGGAAAATGATGTTGGTGCTGGATTCCAACAGTGGGTATGTCTAGAATGCCTACGTGATGTTTTTTTTTTGTCATAAGGAGGTAGCTAGGAACGGACCCAAGTGCAAGACACTTGAAGTACTAGGGACAGGACTAGGATACAGGGTGAGGGCAAGGTCATGGACACGAAAACCGGGAACCGGGAAAAGGACTAGACAAGAGAGCTAGTAGCCCGGGCTTGGACTCCGAGCCAGAGAGTACCTGGGTCTGGCCTGTGGCTCGGACCCCAGAACTAGGCAAGGACGAGGCTGGAGTCTTCAGGCTTGAGGCTAGAGACTAGCGGCGAGGCTTCACAGGAGGCAGGAGGCAGGAGTCTTCAGGCTTGAAGCTAGAGGCTAGAGGGGAGTCTTGGCAGGAGGCAGGAGGCGGGAGTCTTCAGGCTTGAGGCTAGAGGCTAGAGGCTTGAGCCGAGGCTTGGCAGGAGGCAGGAGGCTGGAGTCCTCAGGCTTGAGGCTAGAGACTAGAGGCGAGGCTTGGCAGGAGGCAGGAGGCTGGAGTCCTCAGTCTTGAGGACTAACTCCATGCCTAAAGGGTAATTAATATAACAATCGTCATGAGGGATTTAAATATTTTGCAAGACTGGGAAAATTATGTTGTTGCTGGATTCCAACAGTGAGAATGTCTAGAATGCCTACGTGATGTTTTTTTTTTATTTTTTTTGTCATAAGGAGGTGGCATTTATGCTGTGATGCTGTTTCGAGGATGATAGCAGATGGAACAGTTTGTGGTCATGGTGACTCGGGTCTCCAAAGATCCATCGGACGCTTTTTACACACCTGTCTTAGTAAATGTCCTGAAGAGTCGGAAGATCATATCTACAGACACATCGGGATGTCAGAGTCCTGCGATTGGGCGAAGTACAGTTCGCATAGCAGGCAGTGACGCAGCCAGTCAGGATGCTCTCCATTGTGTCCCTGTAGAAAGTTCTTAGAATTTGGGAGCCCATCCCAAACTTCTTCAGAGGTCTCAGGTGATAGAGGTGCTGTTGTGCCACACAGCCGGTATGTACAGACCACGTGAGATCCGCGGTGATGTTTAAGACGAGGAACTTAAAGCTCTAACAGCAGGAATTCTGCAGATTCTGGAAATTCAAGCAACACACATCAAAGTTGCTGGTGAACGCAGTAGGCCAGGCAGCATCTCTAGGAAGAGGTGCAGTCGACGTTTCCGGCCGAGACCCTTCGTCAGGACTAACTGAAGGAAGAGTGAGTAAGGGATTTGAAAGTTGGAGGGGGAGGAGGAGGTCCAAAATGATAGGAGAAGACAGGAGGGGGAGGGATAGAGCCAAGAGCTGGACAGGTGATAGGCAAAAGGGGATACGAGAGGACCATGGGACAGGAGGTCCGGGAAGAAAAACAAGGGGGGGGGGACACAGAGGATGGGCAAGAGGTATATTCAGAGGGACAGAGGGAGAAAAAGGAGAGTGAGAGAAAGAATGTGTGCATAAAAATAAGTAACAGATGGGGTACGAGGGGGAGTTGGGGCCTTAGCGGAAGTTAGAGAAGTCGATGTTCATGCCATCAGGTTGGAGGCTACCCAGACGGAATATAAGGTATTGTTCCTCCAACCTGAGTGTGGCTTCATCTTTACAGTAGAGGAGGCCGTGGATAGACATGTCAGAATGGGAATGGGATGTGGAATTAAAATGTGTGGCCACTGGGAGATCCTGCTTTCCCTGGTGGACAGAGCGTTGATGTTCAACAAAGCGGTCTCCCAGTCTGCGTCGGGTCTCGCCAATATACAAAAGGCCACATCGGGAGCACCGGACGCAGTATATCACCCCAGTCGACTCACAGGTGAAGTGTTGCCTCACATGGAAGGACTGTCTGGGGCCCTGAATGGTGGTAAGGGAGGAAGTGTAAGGGCATGTGTAGCACTTATTCCGCTTACACGGATAAGTGCCAGGAGGGAGATCAGTGGGGAGGAATGGGAGGGACGAATAGACAAGGGAGTTGCGTAGGGAGCGATCGCTGCGGAATGCAGAGAGAGGGGGGGGGGGAGGGAAAGATGTGCTTAGTGGTAGGATCCCGTTGGAGGTGGCGGAAGTTACAGAGAATAATATGTTGGACCCGGAGGCTGGTGGGGTGGTAGGTGAGGACCAGGGGAACCCTATTCCTAGTGGGGTAGCGGGAGGATGGAGTGAGAGCAGATGTACGTGAAATGGTGAAGATGCATTTAAGAGCATAGTTGATAGTGGAGGAAGGGAAGCCCCTTTCTTTAAAAAAGGAAGACATCTCCCTCGTCCTAGAATGAAAAGCCTCATCCTAAGAGCAGATGCGGCGGAGACGGAGGAATTGCGAGAAGGGGATGGCGTTTTTGCAAGAGACAGGGTGAGAAGAGGAATAGTCCAGATAGCTGTGAGAGTCAGTAGGCTTACAGTAGACATCAGTGGATAAGCTGTCTCCAGAGACAGAGATGAAAGATCTAGAAAGGGGAGGGAGGTGTCGGAAATGGACCATGTAAACTTGACGGCAGGGTGAAAGTTGGAGGCAAAGTTAATAAAGTCAACGAGCTCAGCATGCGTGCAGGAAGCAGCGCCAATGCAGTCGTCGATGTAGCGAAGGAAAAGTGGGGGACAGATACAAGAATAGTCACGGAACATAGATTGTTCCACAAACCCAACAAAAAGGCAGGCATAGCTAGGACCCATACGGGTGCCCATAGCTACACCTTTAGTTTGGAGGAAGTGGGGGGAGCCAAAGGAGAAATTATTAAGAGTAAGGACTAATTCCGCTAGACGGAATCCAAAAAGAAGCGTAGAGCATTGAGACCTTCCTGATGGGGGATGGAAGTATATAAGGACTGGACATCCATGGTCAGGAAGGTCTCAAAGCTCTACGCTTCTTTTTGGATTCCAGACCTAATCAGTTTCCCTCTACCACCACTCTGCTCCGACTGCACTGGTACCCGGGAAGCAACATAACATCCAGGAATCTGTTCTTCCCCTTCCCTTCTGAGGCATAGAACCAGACACAGTGCCAGACATCCGACCTCTGTGGCTTTCCCCTGCTAGATCATCCAACCACAAACGGCAACCAGGTGTTGGTGAGGGTGATGATCATAGGGATAGTCTGCACTGGCTCTCTAAACCCTTTCCCCTTCCTGACTGTCACCCAGTTTCCTGTGTCCTGCACCCTGACCGTATCTACCACTTTATATGTCCTAGTCCATCCCGCCTGCGGCCCCCAGTGAACCGGGGTTCATCCAGATTCAACTCAAACACCTCATAGAATCTGCACCTTGCAGACTGTTACCAGCTGCAGCTCTGTGTACTTCTCGCAGCTGTTGTCATCAGGAACCATGGAAGTCTCCCCGCCTTTCCACATCCCGCGAGGAGCATTCCACTCCGGCGATGGCCGCCCCCTTGTCCCTGCCTTACTTTAATGTCTTCTGTGCATTTATCTCAGGATTAGCAAACCCGAGCGAAATACGTTCTCTTAAGCGTCTCATCTTTCAGAAAGGCCGCTGCTCTACAGTGCAAAACGCCCTGCTTCTGTCTCCTCTCCATCAGAGTAAACATTGACCTACAAGCCTGAACAACATTCTGACTGTAATAACTCATCCATGATAGGATGATGAACAGACACAGCGGACCGAATGGCCTTTCTGCACGATATCTTATGTTCTTGTGAACTTAATCGCAGCTTCACTTTCTTCCACAGTCATCAGACTATTGAGCTTTATAGTTCAGTTACTAACATCCATCTGTAAAGCAGCGTTGCGAGATATAATTGAACTGTGTTCAGTTTCTGTTGACGTTGTCATGATCAACTCGCACTCAATGTTTTCAGATTCAATACGGTCTATTAACGTTTCTTCCCCGCTTCACTACATGTAAAAATAATGAGTCTTCCAAGCGTTCTCATTCATCCCAGCAAACCTCCTTCCCAAATTCTTGCTGAGACGCGTCTCACGAGTCTTCGATCTGTAATTATTTTGCTTCACTTCCCAAAGAAGCTGCCTAACCTGCGAAACTGTAACAAGCTCGCGTTCATTTCCGATTAGCGGGATGATATGTGTGTTTGTGCGTAAATAACTTTGCCTTCAAATCAGGGATTCATTCCGTTCCCAAACACAACAGTAGTCAGGGTGGCCGAGTGGTCTAAGGCGCCAGACTCAAGGTATGAAAATCCTTCCGACAAACGCGAGTGTTCTGGTCTCCAGCTGGGGTCGTGGGTTCGAATCCCACTCCTGACATCTTTTGTTGTTAAACATTCAATCCAGGTGATGTTATTTCTGCAACAAAACGTAGGTTCTTAGTGTGGATTAGGAAAACGGTAGAATAGATTGTGGCTTTTGACCCTGCTCATCACAGTACAACAGATCATCGCACACCGATTTCTGGGTGAGCGATTTATTCAGAAACAATTCCATGGAGAAGGATCTCGGCCCGTAACGTCGACTGTGTACTCTTTTCTACTCATCTAATCAATATAGAATAGTGTTTAAAGTGAAATCATTGGCTGTCGGAATATTCAATGGATGGGGACGTGAGTGTAAACTGTTCTTGCACCTGTCGGTGCGAGTCCGGAGGCTCTTTTACCTTCTACCTAATGGCAGCAGCGTAAAAAGAAAATTTCCTGGTTGGTGAGAACCTCTGGCGGTGGATGCAGTTTTCCGATGACAGCGTTATGCAGATGTGCTGAATGTTTTGTAGTGCTTTACCCGTGATGGACTGGGCCAATCCGCTAAACTTTTGAAGATTTTCCTTCAAATGTATTGCTATTTCCGTACGAGGTCGTGATGCAGGTAGACAATCTATTCTCTACTACACATCTGCAGAAGTTCATCAAGGTTTTTGAGGCCATGGTGAATCCCCGCAGTTCCGTAAGAAAGTAGAGGATATAGTAATACCTACCAATTTAAAATTACTTCCTCCAACGAAAACTGGCTCAAGGACCTGTGGTTTTCCCTCTCCTCAAGACCACAATCTGTCCTTGGTCTTGCCGACATTGAGTGATAGGGTGTTGTCACATCTTCTTCAAAACAATCCCCTCTTAGTTGAAATGTATGCCCTATGATATAAGGCATGTCACCTCTGGGATGGAGAGAGCTTCTGTGTGCTCTACCTTCATCTATGCCTCCCAAAATCTAAGAGACGTCTATCAGATTCACACTCAGTCTTGCTGCTCCAGAGAAAAAAAACAACCAAAGTTTGTACAAACTCTCGTCATCGCAAAAAAACGTCTAAATCAGGTATCATCTTGTTAAATCTCTTCTGTACACTCTCCAAAGCCTCGTCATCCTTTTGGTGACAGATGACCTAAACTGTGTGCATTACCAGTTTCAGTGCTGTGGTGCTGTGAGCTTTAAATTCTCACATGCTGGAAAACCTGAGAAAAGGCATCACGCCCATTTTCATTTCAAATCCCACGATATAGTGTGTGTTGTGTATGTATACTCTCTTACCAAAGTAGTCATTCACTCTATTATGTAAAACACAGCTGTTCATGTGGGTTTGAAGAGAGTTGTCAGAGTGGCCGAGTGGTCTAAGGCGCCAGACTTAAGCCGAGAAAGTCGTTTCATAATAGACGCGAGTGTTCTTGTCTCCACCCGGAGACGTGGGTTCGAATCCTACTCCTGACAACTGTTGTCTTTTACACTTGGTGTTTTGATAATGTAATCACTAATTTTATTTTAGCGATCAAAGCATGGGTTGGGAGGATGAGAAAAACGCAAGAAAGATAAAGGTTTTGTTTTAGTCACAGCAGAGAGCAGTACAACGGGTCACATCACATCGGATTTAGGCTGCCGAGTTTGAAGAGAAAGAGCAATCTGTGAAGAGTGTCTGTGTCACCTTCTCAACCATGGCTGTCGGGTAGGAAGAACTACGTTGGTGCCATTCAGACACGTTGTCGGTCGCTATACTGAAAAGGCATTTCACATCGTCGTTCTTACCTGTACATCTGCCGCCGAGCTCAGCATCGTGCGTTTAACACCACTCTGGACTTGGGAGTATCGGATTGATCATTCTGGACTGGATTATATTCTCTTTCAGTGGTTTAATAGGCCACTCTTCCTTTTTTTTGCAAAGCATATGTTTTAAGACATACAGCGCGGAAAATAGCCTTCGGCCCAACTGGTTCAAAGTTAAAAGGAGAAAGTACATTTTGCAACACAGCAGATCTATATACATATATCACTATATACAAAAATGAAATTCACTTTCCCGCGGGCATCCAACAAACACAATGAAATCATTGACGGACCGTGGTAACAGGACGGTCAAAACACACAATGTGTATAACACAACAAACTGTGCAAACTCAAGCGAAATAATAATGATAGTAGCAACATTGATTGTTGTTTTACGCAATAATCCAGGGCGACTACGAAGCCCACTAGAATTTCTTTAGATATAAACTCCTTCTCAAAACAACCAGATGAATAACACATTGACGAAGGATCGAATATGAACGATTTGAAATTATTCACATAAAGCTGCAACGTTTAATACAGATAGCAAAAATGATTTCAAAAGTTATAAAAATAAAATCTGGACAAGATAAGCATATCAGATTAAACAAAAAGGAAATTGCAATTGAGGTAGCACAATATAAACTAGTACAGCAGGATGCAATGCAATTGATGGATGGATACTTTTACTTTATATCTTTATGATTTGGATGATCTTACGGGCCGGTTTGTGGACTAGATGAAGACAGGTGGAGATGCAGGAGATCTGCAGGACGTAGAGAAGCTACAGAAGAACTTGGACAGATTAGGAGAATGGGCAAAAAAGTGACACATAGAACACACTGAAAGGATGGGCTAGCATTGGAGACATGGCAAAGGTAGTTTAGAGAATAATTCAGGATGGAAAGACTGATAGCTGGAGTATTTGATGGCTCTGGTCCTCTACGCACGACAATTCAGAAGATTGAGTGTTTCTCTACTCACGGTGATCGGGAAGATTGAGTGTTTACCCTACTGATGTCCCTATTTGACCCTTCCTGTCTACTGGAGGTTGTCTCCCTATGTCTATCACTCGTGTCTTCCGGCGGCTTGGGTCCACCTGGTCCAGGAATAAACCTAGCTTCCTGCAATTTCAGCAGATGCTGAAACCCATCTTCAAACTCCGCTCTAAGCAACCAGCGAGACTTTTCTCAGAAAGGCGTGTTCTCCGTTGCTCTAATAGTGTGGCAGCTACTATTGGAGAAATCAAAATCAGAACCCTCAGTAGAAAATGTTTCTTCGCCTTCCAACGTTTCCTCAGTTAATCCCCTTTTCTATTCCTCGAGCATTCCGGCAAATGCAGGGATTCCTGTTACTCTATCTGCATCCAGTACAAAAGATAATAGGTTCAGACTGGGTGTACCTCACAGTTCCTCCTATCCGTTCATCATCCTACTTAGCAGGAGCTGGCACCTTCTCAAAAGCAGCTCTGTACACAGTGTGAATGGACAAGGGGTCCAAAAACTTCTTTCAATTTCTCTCCTCGCGTGCTCTCAGGAGCATTATCACATCGGCAGTATTTGTTCCTACAAGAATAGAAGCTCCATCCTTCTCAATCGGATCCGGGTAGAGCAAGACTAGTGTGTCAATAATCTCAGTTACTCCAACATCTGCTCCGTAAACTCCAGCTTCAACAAGACGTAACCATTGTATGGATACTCATCAGTACTAAGCCCCGGAATCTCGGGGCAGTGAGTGACGTCAATGGTAAGTGCGCCCGATACCGGTCGGAACAGGATCTACAAAGCAAAGTAATTTGAGAACCTGCATCCACTGTGGCTCCAGCATAAACACCTTCAGTCCGTAGAGATACACCAGAGTATAGTCTCACTAGCCCTTCAGGAAGAGTGTTTTGTACTTTAGTACTGTTTCCTTTGATACTCTAATCGTCTCCATGACGTCAGCCTGTTCCTTTACTGGGTCCCTCCGCAGCTTGATCTCTTTTCGTCGCTGTTTGATTAACCGCTGAATTGTTTTCTGAAGGTTTTCCTGTCCTTCACACCCCCGCTTCTCCACATTTGTACAGAAAATGTCGGTCACTTCCCTGGTATAGGGGTCCTGCTCAGTAACATCGCACCCGTGTGTCGGGCTTCCTATCGGCCCTTTGTGTTGCAGCAAACGATATCATCCGAATTACCGCGGCCCACAGATTTTTTCCCGATATCTTGCAACACCCGCGGTTGTGTGAGATTTGGGGCGCTTTAGCAACAGTGGCTACTACCGAGGACTTTGCCCTGATCACGAAGGCCTCCCGTTCCTCCATCATGTTTTCCTCCTCGCTAACTTCTCGGAAGAATTCGGTACAAATATGTAGGATTCCGCAATATTCATATCATTCGAATACCTACAGCAATCACGTCATGTTGCACACTACCCCCTGTATCAGACGCTCCTGTGCCCGTCATAGCCCCCTTTTTCCATCTTATTTTTCTTTCTTTACCCGTGGAATCCCTTTCTCTCCGCCACCTTAAACAACAACAGTAAAGCTGCGTTCCCCGTTACAACAGAACCTCCTGTGTTCCAGCCAGGGATGTCACATTCAGTCCATCTATAAACGTCCAAATCCTCACTTCCCTACATGTGAACACAGCGATTCTTCCCAGCGTTGTCATTCACCATTACAACCTCCCTCCCAAATTTCTGCTGATACGCGTCTAACGAGTTCTGATCTGTAATTTTAACACCTCTTCTCTTTCCACAGATGCTGCCTAACCTGAGAAAACTGTAACAAGCTCGTTTTTATTTCTGATTTCCAAGATGTGTTTGTGTGTAAATAACTCTGTTCTCAACTCAGGCATTCAATCTGTTCTCAAACACAACCATTTGTTTTGGATGTGAAGTGGGTGACGCAAAGTTGTCAGGGTGGCCGAGCGGTCTAAGGCGCCAGACTCAGGGAATGAAAGTCCTTCTTACAAGCACGAGTGTTCTGGTCTCCATCTGGGGGCGTGGGTTCGAATCCCACTCCTGACATCTTTTGTCCTTAAACATTCAATCGAGGGATGTTATTACTGCGAAGAGAACGTGGGTTGTTTGTGTGGATTAGAAAAACGGTAGAAAGACGAGATTGTGATTTCATCACGGCACATGACAGCACAACCGATCATCGTACATCCAATCCTGGGTGCCGGATTTCCTCAGAAACAATTCCCTGGTGGAGGATCTCAGACCGAAATGTCGACTGTTTACTCTTCTCCGCAGATGCTGCCTGGCCTTTTGAGTTCCCCCAGACAGACTCGGCTAATAATGTATACAGAAGTATTTAAAGTGAAATCATTGGTTGTCGGATCATTCAATGGATAGGCACGTGTTTGTAAGTTATCACCTTTTGATCAAAAGCCTGGTAGTTGATGAGTAGTGACTGTCCTTGAACGTGGTCGGGTTAGTGAGTCCTGAGGCTCGTGTGCCTTCTACCTTCTACCTGACGGCAGCAGCGACAATAGAGCAGGGCCGGTGGGTGAGGATCTCTGATGATGGATGCTGCTTTCCGATGACAGCGGTTTACGTAGATTAGCTAAATGTTTGACAGGGCTATACCCGTGATGGACAGAGCCGAATCCATTAACGTTTCTTGAAGATGTTTCTTCAAAGGTCTTGCTGTTTCTGTACCAGGTCGTGATGCAGACAGACAATATACTCTCCACTTCACACTTATAGAAGTTCGTCAAAGTTGTTGATGTCATGCCGAATATTCGCATTCAGAATCAAGTTTATTGTCATTGGCATGTGCCGCGAAATTTGTTAACTTACTAACAGCAGTTCAATGTAACACATAATCTAGCAGAGAGAGAAAAATAATAATACATAAAATAAAACATAATAATAAATAAACAAATAAATGATTTACGTATATTGAATAGATTTTTTTTTAATTGCAAAAACAGAAACACTGTATGTCAAAAAAATGAAGTGGTGTTCAAAGTTTCAATGTCCATTTAGGAATCGAATGACAGAGGGGAAGAAGCTGTTCCTGAATCGCTGAGTGTGTGCCTTCAGGCTTCTGTATCTCCTACCTGATGACAACAGTGAGAAAAGGACATGCCCTGGGTGCTAGAGGTCCTTTATAATGGACGCTGCCTTTCTGAGACACCGCTCCCTAATGATGTCCTGGGGCATTTGTAGGCTGGTGCCCAAGATGGAGCTGACAAGATTTATAATCCTCAGCAGCTACTCTCGGTCTCGTGCAGTAGTGCCTCCATACCAGACAGTGATGCAGCCTGTCAGAACGCTCTCCACGGTACAACTACAGACGTTTTTGAGTGTATTTGTTGACATGACAAATCTCTTCGAACTCCTAATAAGGTATAGCCACTGTCTTGCCTTCTTTATAGCTGCATCGATACTGTACGTTGGGACCAGGTTAAGAAAGTAGAAGAAATAGCAATACCCACCTCTAACAAGAACTGGCTCATGGACCTCTGGTTTTCTCTCTGCTGAAGTCCACAATCTGTTCCTTGGTCTTGCCGACTTTGAGTGATAGGGTGTTGTCATCCCCTCTTCGTTGAAATGCATGCCTTATGGTATAAGACCCTCGGATTGAGATAACTTCTGCGTGCTCTACATTTATCTATGCTTTTCATAAACCAATAAACATCCATCAGATTCTCCCTCACCACCGATTCTCCAGGGAATGCAACCTCAGTTTGTTCAACCTCTCGTTATCTCACAAACCGTCTAATTCGGGTAACAGCTTGGTAAACCATATCTGCACACGTCATCCTTTCTATGACGGATGACCGGAACTGTATCCATTACCTGTTTCAGTGCTGAGCTGCTGTATGTTTTAATTTCGCACATGCTTGGTAAACTGAGCAAATACAACATATCCATTTAATTTCAAATCACAGGATAATGTCTGTGTTTTGTATGTAAACTCTCTCACAGGAGCAGTCATTCATTCCATTCTGAAACACAGCTGTTTATGTCCGATGTGAAGAGAGTACTTCAGGGCTGTTAGTGTGGCCGAGTGGCCCAAGGCGCCAGACTTGAGGCGAGACAGTCGCTTTACAGCAAACCCGAGTGTTCTGGTCTCCATCTGGAGCCATGGGTTCGAATCCCACTCCTGACAACTGCTGTGCTTTACACGTGCTGTTTTGAAAATTCAATCACGGTAATTTTATTGCAGCGATCAAAACATGCTCTGTTTGGGTGGATGGGAAAGACAGAAGAATGATAAATATATTGTGTTTTTTTTACACAGCAGAGAGCGGTACAACGGGTCAGATTACTTGAGATTCGGGGTGCACAGTTTGATGAGAAAGATGCCTCGCTGAAGCGTCGCTATCAATTTCTCCGATGCAACTACAGGTTGGACGGAATGATATTGGTGCCGTTCAGACAAATTGCCGGTCGCTACATTGCAAGGGAATTTTATATCGTCGTTCTGAAATATACATTGGCAGCGGAGCTCAATAATGTGCGTTTGACACATTTTTGGACATGGGAATTCCGTGTTGCTCTTTCAGGACTGCATTATATTCACTTTGTGTGGTTTAATACGGCCAGTATTCCTCTTTTTGCAATGCAGATGTTTTAAGACGTTGTCATAGAGTCGTACAGCATGGAAAGTAGCCTCGGCCAAACTGTTTCAAAGTTCAAAGCAGAAAGTAAACTTGTCATCACGGCATACATACATATATCACCAGGTACAAGAATGAGATTAAATTCCTCTCGGAAATCAATAAAAGCAATTAAGCAACGTGCAATCAGATCAGTCAAAACTTCAATGTGTATAAGGCAAGAAACTGCTGAGTCAAACAAAATAATAATAATGATAACATCAATATTAATTGTAACTTCATGCAGTAAACTAGGGCTGCTAACGAATCCGACAGTTTGTTTACATTTAAACCCTGTCTCAGAGACTACCAAGCGAATTACAAAAAGTACAGAAAGATTTTAAACGCTCGTTACTGAGCTCTGCGGCCGATGAATATTTCAGAACGACGATCTAAAATTCCCTTGCAATATAGCGACCGGCAGCTTGTCTGAATAGCGCTCATGTCGCTCTTTCCAAATAATAGTCACGTCTGAGAAATTGACACCGACAGTCTTCATCGAGGCCTCTTTCTCATCGAACACTGCACCCTGATTCCTGTACGATGTGACTAGTTGTACTGCTCTCTGCCGTGACAAAAACACAATATTTATCTTGACAGAGGATCGAACATGGACGCTTGGAAAGTATTCACGTCTTTATCAGTAGAGCTGAAAAAAATAATGTAGGTAGTAAAGCTATTTTCTAAAGTTATAAAAATAAAATTTGAAAGTTAAGCATATTACATTAAAGTAAAGAAAGTTGCAATTGAGTTAGTGCAATATAAAATAGCAGGTCAAGCATGCTGGCAGAATAAAGCATTAATGGTAGGATTCTTGGCATTGTGGAAGATCAGAGGGATCTTGGGGTCCGAGTCCATAGGACACTGAAACCTGCTGCGCAGGTTGACTCTGTGGTTAAGATGGCATATCTTGCATTGGACGTTATCAACCATAGGATTGAATTTAGGAGCCGAGAGGTAATGTTACAGCTGTATAGGAACCTGGTCAGAACCCACTTGGAGTACTGTTCTCAGTGCTGATCACCTCATTACAGGCCAGCTGGTGGCGCAATGGAATCAGCGCCGGTCTCTGCAGCGAGGGCTCCCGAGTTCGAATCGCAGTCGGTCCACCGCCGAGGCCGCTTTCCATCCGTGCCGGGTTGAGCGTCGAGCTCCTGACACCACGCGCCAGACAAGGATGGCTGATTTTCTGGTGCGACACGCTAAAAAAAAAAACTCATTACACGAAGGATGTAGAAACTATAGAAAGGGTGCACAGGAGGTTTACAAGCAGGTTGCCTGGAGAAGGGAGCATGCCCTATGAGAATAGGTTGAGTGAACTGGGCCTTTTCTCCTACTAAGGATGAGAGGTGAACTCGTAGAGGTGTATAAGACGATGGGAGGCATTGATAGTGTGGATAGTCAGAACTTTTTCCCAGCGCCGAAATGGTTAACACGAGAGGGCATAGCTTTAAGCTGCTTGGAACTAGGCACAGAAGAGATTTCAGGGGGAAGTTTCTGTTTTACGCAGAAAGCGGTGAGTGCATGGAATGGGCTGCCTGCTTCGGTGGTGGAGGCGGATGCAACAGAGTATTTTAAGTGACTCTGGATAAGTAATGGAGTTTAGCAAAATAGAGGGCTATGGGCAACCCTAGGTAATTTCTAAATAAGTACATGTTCGGAACAACATTGTCGGCCGAAGGGCCAATATTGTGCTGTAAGTTTTCTATGTTCTATGTTCTAACTGCAGGATACACTATAACTGATGAATGAATACGGTTACTTTATATGTTAATGACTTCCATATTGGAAATAATGATTTTATGGACGTTTGTGGACTAGACAAAGATAGGTGGAGGAATTAGAAAGGCTATTAAAGAATGTTTACAGATTAGGAGAATCGGCTAAAAATTTGCAGATAGAACACACTGTCAGGAAATGTATGGTCCTGCAGTTTGGTAAAAGAAGTAACATCGTAGATTATTTTCTAACCATAGAGAAAATTAGAATATTTGACGTGCAAAGGGACTCAACATATTTCGTGCAACACTCCCTGAAGATTAATTTTCAGGTTTCGAAGGTGGTGAAAAGTGCGAATGCGATGTTGGAAAACATTTCGAGAGGAGTGGAATATAGATATAGGAATGCATTGTTGACGCTTTAAGATGCACTGATGAGGCCTTGCTCTGAGTATTGGAGCCTCTTGTCTCAGAAAGCATGTCCTAATATTGGAAAAGATTCAAAGGTGGTTTACAGAATGATTCCAGGATTGAAACGTTTGTCATGTGAGGAGCATGTGGCGGTTCTGGGCCTCTACTCACGGGAATTCGGACGATTGAATTGTTACCGAATCAACCATCCCCTCTGACCCTTTCTGATTACTAGACGGTGTCTCCCTCTAGAGACTGAACTGAATTGAGCTCCCTTCAGTTTCAGCAGGTGCGGATAAGCATCTTGAAATTCCGTTGAAAACATCCGGAGAGACCGCTCTCCAAAAGGGGTGCCCTCGGTTGCTCTAATAGTGTAGTGAGATCTCTTTGAGAAATCAAAATCAGACCAGCCACTAGAAAGGACATCTTCGCGTTCCAATATTTTCTCAGTTAATCCCTGTGTCCATTCCTCTAACATTTCAGCAAATGTAGAGTTTCCTGACACTCCAGCTACTGCCAGAACGTATCCTGACAGGTTGAGAATGAGTGTACCTCAGAGTTCCCTCTTTCCGCTCATCGTCTATTTAGCAGGAACTTTCACCTTCTCAAAAGCTGCTCTGAACACGGGGTGAATGGACAAGGTGTTTCTAAAGCTCTCTCTGTTCCTCTGTTCGAATGCTTCCTGGAGCCTTCTCACAACGGCAGTATTTTTCCCACGAGAATCAGTGTTCCATCCTTTTCAATCCGATCCGTGCAGAGCAACAATTGTGTGTCAATAGTCTCAGATAGTCCAGCATCTGCTTTCGTAAACTCCAGTTTAAGGACAGGTAACTATCGTATGGGTACTCATCCATAATAAGCCCCGGAATCACAAGGGGACTGACTGGCGTCGACGGTAAGTGCGTCGGATATTGGTTGTAAAAGGGTGTATTAAGTAAAATAATTTAAGAATCTGTGTCAGGTATGGCTCTAGCAGAAATACCTTTATTCCGTAGAGATACATCAGAGCATGATCCCACAATCCCTTCAGGAATAATGTTTTGTAGTTTAATACGTCCCTTGATAGTACCGTATCCTACAAGAACACTCCCAGCCTACAATAACTTTTTGTCTCCGCAGATATACCTCTGCATTTATCAGCCAGTGATGTAATAGCCAAACCGAGCTCAGAATTTATATCAACCGCTGAATGAATCATTAGACCATTCACATCAGACAGCTTTTTCCACTCTGTGAAAGAATTTAAGTCTCTTTGGATATGTAGAGGTTAACCTAATCGCTTGTGAATGCTCTTAAAATTTAGCTAAGGTCCTTGCAGGAAAGATGTTATGGCTCTGCATTTACATAATACTGTTGTTTTTTTGAAATCTAGTTCTAAGTTCAAAGTCACGTAGTTTTTTAAGTGCTTTTAGTTACGTATCTGTGTCTATATAATGAAGCTTGTCTGAGAGCTAAGCAGAGCCCCTAAGCATCGCTTTTAGGTACAGAGGCTCTCCATGATATCATGTAATAAAGTCTAGTAAGAAATTTGAAAATGGGCGGGAGAGGGGGAGATCCAAAAAGATAGGAGAAGACACGAGGGGGAGGGATGGAGCCAAGAGCTGGACAGGGGATTGGTAAAGGGATATGAGAGGGTCATGGGACAGGAGGCCCAGGGAGAAAGGAAAGGGGGAGGGTGAAGCCCATGGGCGAAGGGTATAGTGAGAGGGACAGAGGGAGAAAAAGGAGAGGGAAAAAAAGAATACACACACACACACACACACACACACACACACGTGTGTGTGTATGTGTGTGTGTGTGTATTTTTCTCTCTCTCCTTTTTCTCCCTCGCTCTCCTGTCTTCTCCTATCATTTTGGATCTCCCCCTTCCCCTACCACGAGGTTGCGCTCCAGCTCACGGACTAAATTCAACGGCGCCTTTAAGATTTCTCACCCTGTCTCTCTCGTCCGTTCTCATCACCTCAGATTACAAGTTAATTGAAAGTAACTGAACAACGTGCCGATACACTTATAGACAACAGGACGCGTTACAAGCCGGAGTTACTTGTGAGATGATACCAGTTGTAGAGTAATGAATCACGGCCAGTCGTCACACCGAATCCACACTAACACCAGACACACCATCACACTGATATCTCACTGATGATCATGTTCCAATCTGACCCGTCGGATCGCAACCAGACAAAGACATGAAAGGCCAGTTATACGACCGATTGTGAAGGAATATTATATTGGGAACAACAACCTTCAGACAAGTAGATCAAATCAAGGTCGCAGTGGAGGGATCGCATTGCAGCTAGAGGGATCTGACCATTGGAAACGGAATCTCAGCACGTCAGTAGAATCGGGGGAAGTGTTCTCTCTTTCACAGAGGCTTGGTGAACACAGGACATGTGAGAATTATTTTATAATTCTGTGCTGAAATACTGGAGCTTCATGTTGGGAGAGAGGGATAGAGATATCAGCATCTCGATACCATTTCTGGCCATTGAGGCCACGATTAATATCTCTTTTGTTCGCGTGTGCCTGAAACAACTCGCCGTTGTAAGTGAACATTGAGCTTAATCGACAGCACGGCGAACCAAGGTGAGGTGCAATTACAGCGTTTCTGAGGCATGGCTTCAGGAAAGGTCGGGTTCGTTGTTTCAATGTTTGGTTAATTGAATTGAGAAGACAGGAATGTGTTGGGCTTGTGATGCCTTGATTCAACAAAGAAACCGCCTGTTCAGGCACGTTCAACAAAGGGAAGTGAGGCTACGCGTGTTGAGCGAGAGAAGCAAACACGGAGAATGTTTGCAGCCCCGCGGGCACATGCCTTTTAGTGAATAAGGTCAGAGATGCATCGCTTCGAAGTTAAATGCAAGTAATAAACAGGGTGCTCAGCTTGAAAAACGCGCAGTGACCTGGGCGTTGCAAGCATTAAAATCACAAGTGCTCTAGGTGAGGCTCGAACTCACAGCCTCGGCATTTCTCCGCCGTGTACTGCCATATAAGTACCGCGCGCTAACCGATTGCGCCACTAGAGCCCAGCGCTGCAAACACTTGGTTGTAAATATCTGGAAAGGAAAACTGGAAGAAATTCCAATATCATGGAGCAAACAGCACAGAAATATACGTGAAAAGGCCGTTCGACCCACAATGTATTGCCGTGACATCTAAACAGCAAATCAAAGATACTCAAACTCTAATCCCTCCTTCCTACCTTGTCCATATCCCTCGATCTTCCTGACATCCATGAGGATATCGAGTAATCAAAAGTGCGCATCAAATGCCACCTATAAATTTGCTGATGATGCAAACATTGTAGGTAGAATCTCAGATGGAGAAGAGAGGGCCTACAGGACTGAGATATGCCAACTAGTGGAGTGGTGTCGCAGCAACAACCTGGCACTGAACACCAACAAGACGAAAGAGCTGAGTGTGGACTTCAGGAAGGGTAAGACGAAGGAACACATTCCAATCCTCATAGAGGGATCAGAAGTGGAGACAGTGAGCAGTTTCAGGTTCCTGGGTGTCAAGATCTCTGAGGACTTATCCTGGTCACCACATATCGATGCAGTTCTAAAGAAAGCAAGAAAACGTCTGTACTTCATCGGGAGTTTGAAGAGATTCGGTATGTCAACCAATGCACTGAAAAGCTTCTATAGATGTACATTGGGAAGCATTCTGACAGGCTGCATCGCTGTCTGGTACGGGGAGTGGGGCTACTGAACACAACCGAAAGAAGCTGCAGAGGTTTGTAAAATTTGTTCCTCTCCATCGTGGATACTAGCCGACGAAGTACCCAGGACATCTTCCAGGAGCGGTGCCTCAGAAAGCTTAAGGACCTCCAGTACCCAGGACATGCCCTTTTCCCGCTGTTACCATCAGACAGGAGGCACAGAAGCCTGAACGCACACACTCAGCGATTCAGTAACAGGTTCTTCCGCTCCGCCATCCGATTTCTAAATGGACATTGAAATCATAAACACTACATCAATTTTCAAATATATATTATTTCTGATTTTTACACGATTTTCAATCTATTCGAAATACGTATACTATCATTGATTTACTTATTTATTATTATTTATTTTCTTCTTCGATATTATGTATTACTCTGAACTGCTGCTGCTAAGATACAAAATTTCATGACACATGCCGGTGATAATAAACCCGATTCTTTTTCTGAATTCTGATTCTGCTCTCTTTAAAGCCTCTAATGTTTTTGTTTCTACCACCGTACCGGGCAGTGCACTCCAGGCATCCACCACTCTGATCAAAAAAGCTTGACCTTGACATCTCCCCAGAATCTACCTCCTCCCATCCTCAATGCATGGCATCTGGTATTAGTTACTTCAACCCTGGGAAACCGACACACCCTGTCTACTCTAACTCTTCACCTCATAATCTTCTAAACCTCTACTAGATCTCCCCTCAGCTCCCGGTGCTCCAGAGAAAACAAACCATGTTAATCCAACCTTCCATACACACACATACCCTTTAAACCCGGCAGCATCCAGGTAAACCTCCTCTTCAACCTCTTCAAAGCCTGAACTTCTTTCCTACAGTAGGGTGACGAGAATTGTATGCAATACTCCAGAAATAGCCTAATCAGAGTTTTATAAATTTGCAACATAACCCCTTCACTTTTGAACTTAAGGCTTCGACTAATAACAGCAAGTTTGATCTTATAAAAGCAAGGTTGATCGATGAACCTCCTTATCGATCTTCGCTTTCTGCTCAAGCGGGTATAACTTGAGATTAAAAGGTACATTTATTATCAAATTATACAAATCTTTTTCTAATTCAGATGGAAATGAAAGCAAGAGGGAAACAAAAGGCAGCAGGATGATCAACGCACATATCCCCCACTGCAGACGGAGATTAATGTCCTGATATCAGTGGATTCAACATTAATCGGGAACTCGCGATCAACCGCGTGGACAAGTATTCCGTCCATTGAGGTGCCCAGCTCAGTGTGTTTATTGTTATAATGTTTCTCGTTGTGAACAATGAAAGTACAGTAACCTCGGCCGGCAAATGTCCAATTAAATTGTCGCGTCATTGCATTACGTCAGAATGGAACAAAGGAAGTCAACACATTACGGGACATCCTCTGAAACCTACACTTCCACTAAACTTATGTACATCGTGTTAGATGGAGCTGATGTGGGAGAAATGGTTACCATACTGAACATAGTCTCTGTCACTGAGCCTGGCGCTGTTGTGCAGGAGAGAAGGAGGCAGAAGAGAAATGCGGTAGTCGTAGGGGTTTCCATAGTCAGGGGAACGGACAGGAGATTCTGTGAGCCTGACAGAGATACCCACATGGTGTGTTGCCTCCCAGGTGCCAGGGTACGGGATGTCTCGGATCGGGTCCTGAACATTCTAAAGGGAGAGGGTGAGCAGCCAGTTGTCTTGGTACATGTTGGTACCAATAACATAGATAGGACAAAGGAGGAGGTCCTGAAGAGAGATTTCCAGGAGTTGGGAAGGAAGCTGAGAAGCAGGACCTCCAGGGTAGTAATCTCGGGATTGCTACCTGTGCCACGTGCTAGCGAGGGCAAAAATAGTCGGATCAGGCAGATGAATGCGTGGCTGAGAGACTGGTGTAGGGGGCAGGGCTTCAGGTTCTTGGATAATTCGGATCTCTTCTGGGGGAAGTATGACCTGTTCAAAAAGGATAGGTTACACCTGAACCCGAAAGGGACCAATATCCTGGCGGGAAAGTTTAGTAGAGCTGTTAGGGAGGGTTTAATCTAATTTTGCAGGGGGATGGGTACCGGAATGATAGAGCGGAGGAAGGGGAAAACAGAAATAAATCTAAGATAGTGAGCAGTAAAGATGTCAGGAAAGACAGGCAGGTGATGGGACAAGTTTGTAGCCATTGGGATGAGTTGCAGTGCAATAAAGTTGCAGTGAAATCAAAGCAAAAATTACCAAATACTGGTCTTAAGGTGTTGTACTTAAATGCACGCAGCATAAGGAATAAGGTGGATGATCTTGTCGTACAGCTACAGATTGGCAGGTATGATATTGTGGCCATCACTAAGACCTGGCTGAAGGATGCATGTCTCTGGGAGCTGAACGTCCAAGGATACACGGTGTATCGGAAGGATAGGAAGGTAGGCAGAGGGGGAGACGTGGCTTTATTGGTAAGAAATGATATTAAATCATTAGAAGGAGGCGATATAGGATCGGAAGGTGCAGAATCTTTATGGGTTGAGCTAAGAAATAGCAGGGGTAAAAGGACCCTGATGGCAGTTATTTATAGACCTCCAAATAGCTGCAGGGATGTGGACTACAAATTACAACTGGAAATTGAAAAGGCTTGTCAGAAGAGCAGTGTTATAATAATTATGGGGGATTTTAAAATGCGAGTAGATTGGGAAAATCAGGTCAGCACTGGATCTCAAGAGAGAGAATTTGTAGAATGTCTGCAAGATGGCTTTTTAGAACAGCTTGTTGTTGAGCCCACTAAGGGATCGGCTGTACTGGATTGGGTATTGTGTAATGAACCGGAGGTGATTAGAGAGATTGAGGTGAAGGAACCCTTAGGAGGCAGTGATCATAACATGATTGAGTTCACTGTGAAATTAGAAAAGGAGAAGCCGAAATCTGATGTGTCGGTATTTCAGTGGAATAAAGGAAATTACAGTGGCATGAGAGAGGAACGGGTCAAAGTTGAATGGGAAGGGACACTGGCGGGAAAGACGGCAGAGCAGCAGTGGCTGGAGTTTATGCAACAAATGAGGAATGTGCAAGACAGGTATATTCCAAAAAAGAAGAAATTTTCGAGTGGAAAAAGGATGCAACCGTGGTTGACAAGAGAAGTCAAAGCCCAAGTTAAAGCAAAGGAGAGGGCATACAAGGAAGCAAAAATTAGTGGGAAGACAGAGGATTGGGAAGTTTTTAAAACCTTACCAAAGGAAACCAAGAAGGTCATAAAGAAAGAAAAGATTAACTATGAAAGGAAGCTAACAAATGATATCAAAGAGGATACTAAAAGCTTTTTCAAGTATATAAAGAGTAAAAGACAGGTGAGAGTAGATATAGGACAGATCGAAAATGATGCTGGAGAAATTGTAATGGGAAATAAGGAGATGGCAGAGGAACTGAACGAGTATTTTGCATCAGTCTTCACTGAGGAAGACATCAGTAGTATACCGGACACTCAAGGGTGGCAGGGAAGAGAAGTGTGCGCAGACATAATTACAACAGAGAAAGTACTCAGGAAGCTGAATAGTCTAAAGGTAGATAAATCTCCTGGACCAGATGGAATGCACCCTTGTGTTCTGAAGGAAGTAGCTGTGGTGATTGCGGAGACATTAGCGATGATCTTTCAAAAGTCGATAGATTCTGGCATGGTTGCGGAAGACTGGAAGATTGCAAATGTCACTCCGCTATTTAAGAAGTGGGCAAGGAAGCAAAAAGGAAATTATACACCTGTTAGCTTGACATCGGTGGTTGGGAAGTTGTTGGAGTCGATTGTCAAGGATGAGGTTACAGAGTACCTGGAGGCATATGACAAGATAGGCAGAACTCAGCATGGATTCCTTAAAGGAAAATCCTGCCTGACAAACCTATTACAATTTTTTGAGGAAATTACCAGTAGGCTAGACAAGGGAGATGCAGTGGATGTTGTATATTTGGATTTTCAGAAGGTCTTTGACAAGGTGCCACACATGAGGCTACTTTACAAGATAAGAGCCCATGGAATTACGGGAAAGTTACATACGTGGATAGAGCGTTGGCTGATTGGCAGGAAACAGAGAGTGGGAATAAAGGGATCCTATTCTGGTTGGCTGCCGATTACCAGCGGTGTTCCACAGGGATCAGTGTTGGGGCCGCTTCTTTTTACATTGCACATCAACGATTTGGATTATGGAATAGATGGCTTTGATGCTAAGTTTGCTGACGATACGAAGATAGGTGGAGGGGCCGGTAGTGCTGAGGAAACGGAGAGTCAGTAGACAGGCTTGGATAGATTGGAAGAATGGGCAGAGACGTGGCAAATGAAGTACAATGTTGGAAACTGTATGGTTATGCACTTTGGCAGAAAAAATAAACGGACAGACTATTATTTAAATGGGGAAAGAATTCGAAGTTCTGAGATGCAGCGGGACTTGGGAGTCCTCGTACAGGATATCCTTAAGGTTAACCTCCAGGTTGAGTCAGTAGTGAAGAAGGCGAATGCAATGTTGGCATGCATTTCTAGAGGAATAGAATAAAGGAGCAGGGATGTGATGTTGAGGCTCTATAAGACACGGGTAAGACCTCACTTGGAATACCATGTGCAGTTTTGGGCTCCTTATTTAAGAAAGGACGCGCTGATGTTGGAGAGGGTTCAGAGAATATTCACTAGAATGATTCCGGGAACGAGAGGGTTAACATATGAGGAACGTTTGTCCGCACTTGGACTGTATTCCTTGGAGTTTAGAAGAATGAGGGGAGACCTCATAGAAATATTTCGAATGTTGAAAGACATGGACAGAGTGGATGTGGCAAAGTTATTTCCGATGATGGGGGAGTCTAGTACGAGAGGGCATGACTTAAGGATTGAACGGCGCTCATTCAGAACAGAAATGCGAAGAAATTTTTGTAGTCAGAGGGTGGTGAATCTATGGAATTTATTGCCACGGGCAGCAGTGGAGGCCAAGTCATTGGGTGTATTTAAGGCAGAGATTGATAGGTATCTGAGTAGCCAGGGCATCAAAGGTTATGGTGAGAAGGCGGGGGAGTGTGACTAAATAGGAGAATTGATAGCTCATGATAAAATGGCAGAGCAGACTCGATGGGCCGAATGGCCTACTTCTGCTCCTTTGTCTTATGGTTTTATGTCTAAGTACCTCTCCAATACTTTTTAATCTTCTGTATGAAGCATCTCTTCTTCCCCGGCTTCAAGGAGAGAATGACGGATTCTCTGGGGGTAGAAGGGTGGCTTGGCAAGTTTTCAGACGACACAGAAGTTGGTGATGTTGTAGATAGTGTGGAGGATTGTCAAAGATTGCAGAGAGACATTGATAGGATGCAGAAGTGGGCTGAGAAGTGGCAGATGGAGTTCAACCCGGAGAAGTGTGAGGTGGTACACTTTGGAAGGACAAACTCCAAGGCAGAGTACAAAGTAAATAGCAGGATACTTTGTAGTGTGGAGGAGCAGAGGGATCTAGGGGTACATGTCCACAGATCCCTGAAAGTTGCCTCACAGGTGGATAGGGTAGTTAAGAAAGCTTATGGGGTGTTAGCTTTCATAAGTCGAGATGTAATGATGCAGCTCTATAAAACTGTGGTTAGGCCACACTTGGAGTATTGTGTCCAGTTCTGGTCACCTCACTATAGGAAGGATATGGAAGCTTTGGAAAGGGTACAGAGGAGATTTACCAGGATGCTGCCTGGTTTAGAAAGTATGCATTATGATCAGAGATTAAGGGAGCTAGGGCTTTACTCTTTGGAGAGAAGGAGGATGAGAGGAGACATGATAGAGGTGTACAAGATAATAAGAGGAATAGATAGAGTGGATAGCCAGCGCCTCTTCCCCAGGGCACCACTGCTCAATACAAGAGGACATGGCTTTAAGGTAAGGGGTGGGAAGTTCAAGGGGGATATTAGAGGAAGGTTTTTTACTCAGAGAGTGGTTAGTGCGTGGAATGCACTGCCTGAGTCAGTGGTGGAGGCAGATACACTAGTGAAGTTTAAGAGACTACTAGACAGGTATATAGAGGAATCTAAGGTGGGGGCTTACATGGGAGGCAGGGTTTGAGGGTCGGCACAACATTGTGGGCCGAAAGGCCTGTACTGTTCTGTACTATTCTATGTTCTATCTCCGCTGATAGCTGAAATGTTCCATATTCGGCACCTTCCTGGTGAAACCCCTCTGCATCGGTTCCATTGCATTCACAGCAGAAAAGTTAAGATCTCTAATCAGACAAATATTATATACGCAATTCAGTGTGTGTTTCTTGGATTTCCATCATATGCAGATTTTCTCTTGTTTGTGAAGTTTTCTAAATCTTGGCCTTTCCGGTCAGTGAAGGCAGGTATTCGGAACGTGTTCAAGACCACGTTATCAAACGGCATCTGAAAACGTTATTGATGTTTGAACATCTGTTTTCTTGTCCTTCTCTACATCACGAGAATGCCATCACTCTTTGTGAATCTCCCAGCCCTTGTTATCCATGGACGGTATTTATCCTCGTTTGTACTTCTCGGACTAGCAGACAAACTGATCAATATCATCGCATATCTGTCGAGCCGTTGACTTTTGGCTGCAACCAGCATCAAAACACAGTGAAAGGCTCTTTTTATGTTCAGTTCGGACCATTCAGCACATCGAGTTAAAACGTCAGGAAAAATAAACCGAATATATATTATTGTGTTGTATTTACAGTGAAAGGACGGTTAATATTGTCAAATAAGTAAATACGAATATATACCTCTCTATTAACAACGCTGCCAATTTCGAGCATCTGCAAAGCAATTGTCATTGTTGGTACACATGCAATGAATGCGGGTGCTCTGTCCTCACTGTCTTCTTCATCAAGTTATGGTATTGTTACACTGTTTGTAACTATAAGTTATAATTATGTGGTTTTGTCAGTTTTTTTCAGTCTTGGTTTGTCCTGTGTTTTGTGATATCACACCGGAGGAAATGATGTATCATTTCTTAATGCATGCATTACTAAATGACAATAAAAGAGAACGACGTGTCTTCGTAAACATATCATAAAAGCTTGACCTTGACATCTCCCCAGAATCTACCTCCTCTCACCCTCAATGCATGCCATCTGGTATTAATTACTTCAACTCTGGGAAAGCGACACACCTTGTCTACTCTAACTCTTCCCCTCATAATCTTCTAAACGTCTACTAGATCTCCCCTCAATCCCCGGTGCTCCAGCAAAAACAAACCATGTTAATCCAACCTTTCATAAACGCACATTTCCTTTAATCCGGCAACGTCCAGGTAAACCTCCTCTTCAACCTCTTCAAAGCCTGAACTTCCTTCCTACAGTAGGGCGACCGGAATTGTATGCAATACTCCAGAAATAGCCTAATCAGAGTTTTATAAATTTGCAGCATAACCCCTTCACTTTTGAACTTAAGGCTTCGACTAATAAGAGCAAGTTTCATCTTATAAAAGCAAGGTTGATCGATGAACCTCCTTATCGATCTTCGCTTTCAGCTCAAGCGGGTATAACTTCAGGTTAAAAGGTATATTTATTATCAAATTATACAAATCTTCTTCTAATTCAGGTGGAAATGAAACCAAGAAGGAAACAAAAGGCGGCAGGATGATCAACGCACATATCCCCCACTGCAGACGGAGATTAAATTCCTGATATCAGTGGATTCAGCATTAATCGGGAACTCGGGATCAACCGCGTAGACAAGTATTCCGTAGATTGAGCAGCCAAACTCAGTGTGTTTATTGTTATAATGTTTCTCGTTGTGAACAATGAAAGTACAGTAACCTCGGCCGGCAAATGTCCAATTAAATCGTCGCGTCATTGCATTACGTCAGAATGGAACAAAGAACGTCAACACATTACGCGACATCCTCTGAAACCTACACTTCCACTAAACCTGTGTCCATCGTGTTAGATGCAGCTGATATGGAGAAATGGTGACCATAGTGAACACAAGTACCTCTCCAATACTTTTTAATCATCTGTATGAAGCATCTCTTCTTCCCCTGCTTCAAGGAGAGAATGGAGGATTCTCCGCTGATATCTGAAATGTTCCATGTTCCTGGTGAAACCCCGCTGCATCGGTTCCATTGCATTCACGCAGGAAAGTTAAGAACTCTAATCAGACACATATTATATAGGCATTTCAGTGTGTGTTTCTTGGATTTCCATCATCTGCAGATTTTCTCTTGTTTGTGAAGTATTATATATTATTATGTCTTGACCCTTCTGGTCAGTGAAGGCAGATATTCGGAATGTGTTCAACACCACATTTGAAAAGGTTATTGATGTTTGAACATCCGTTTTCTTGTCCTTCTCTGCATCACGAGAATGCCGTCACTCTATGTGAATCTCCCAGCCCTTGTCATTATCCTTGCCTGCCCTTCTCGGACCATCAGATAAAATGATCAATTTCATCGCATATGTGACGAGCCTTTGGCTTATGACTGCAATCAGCATCGAGACACAGTGAAAGGCTCTCCTTCTGTGCCGTTCCGTTCGGACCATTGAGCACATCGAGTTAACACGTCAGGAAAAATAAACAATATAGATTGTTGTGTTGTATTTACAGTGAAAGGACGTTTAAGATTGTCAGATAAGTAAATACGAATATCTACCTCTCTGTTAACAACGCTGCCAATTTCGAGCATCTGCAAAGCAATTGTCATTGTTGGTACACATGCAATAAATGCAGATGTTCTGTCGGTTTAAGTATTTGCACCAACTCGAGAGACATGTGTACAGTGACTGAATTACTTTGCTTCATAGTGGTATGAACTTTGATGGCAGCTGGTTTACTATACGAGGGACTGCATCAATACGCAGCGCGTACAAAATTCTGGAGGACCTCCGAAGGTCAGGCAGCAATAGAAATGAATAAACAGTCGACACTTCGGGTCGCGGCTTCAACAGGACTGGAAAGGAAAGGGGAAGATGCCCAACTACGAAGTCTGCGGAAGGAGAGGAGGACAAGCTAGAAGGTGTTAGGTGGCGCCAGGTTGATGAAATAGAGGGACGAAGTAAATGGCCTGGGATAGTAAGTGGAAAATGCCAATAGGAAAGAGATCAATAGGAGAGAGGATCATGGGAGAAAGGGGAGGAGGAGGGGCAGCAAAGGGAGGTGACAGGAAAGTAGAAAGAAGAGTATCGGTCCATAGTAAAATGAGAGGGAAAGGAGAGAGGGAAAATACCGGAAGATAGAGATATCCATGGTCATGCTTAATATCGGACGTTACCTAGGTAGTATACATGCTGTTACATCTCGAACACCACAGGAAGAAGAAGTCGGGGAGAGACAGATGGGGGAAAGATAAAAACGAAGGCAAAGTAACACGATAGGAGGAGAGATAAAGACAGCGATAGGGAGAGACACCGTGGGGGAAGAAAGAGAGAGAAGGCGGAACAGAGGAGAGACTAGGGGAAGGAAAGAGGGATATCAAAGGACGGGGAGAATACGCGTGGGAGACAGGATCGGGGACGAGAGACTGCGAGGGAAGAAAAGACAGAGGGACAGAGACTGGGTTGAGAGAAAGTCTGCGGGTTAGAGAGTGAGAGGAGAGATGGCGAATGGACTGGAGAGACTGGAGGAGAAAGACGGTGGAGAGAGAGAGGCGGTGTAGAGAGTGGCGGAGAGAGAAACCAGGGGTGCCATAAGGAGGTGGCTAGGAACGGACCCAAGTGCAAGACACAGACACTGAAGTACTAGGGACAGGACTAGGATACAGGGCGAGGGCAAAGACATGGACAGGAAAACCGGGAACCCGGAACAGGACTGGACAACAGAGCTAGGAGCCCGGGCTTGGACTCCGAGCCAGAGACTGGACAAGAACCCAGTACCTGGGTCTTGCCTCTGGCTCGGACCCCAGAACTAGGCACGGACGAGGTTTGGCTGGCAGGCAGGACGAGGCTGGAGTCTTAAAGCTTGAGGATAGAGACTTGAGGCGAGGCTTGGCAGGAGGCAGGAGGCTGGAGTCTTCAGGCTTGAGGCTAAAGGCTAGGGACGAGGCTTGGCAGGAGGTAGGAGGCTGGGGTCTTCTGGGCAGGGCGCGGTACTCCTGGGCAGGACGCGGATCACCACCCAACTGAGGCAAGGGACAGAACCAACCGCAGGTAACGGCAAGACGGCCTGGCTTACCTGACGGAGGCAAGGGACAGGAAGGGACAGAACCAGCAGCAGGGTAATGGCAAGACAGCCTGACTCACCCGACGGAGGAAAGGGACAGGAATGGAGCTGGTACGGGATGGCTCCAGGACAAGACTGAAGGCGAGACGAGGTGAGAGTTACCAGCAAGACCAGGCAAGGCTCAGGCAATGCAAGGCAAGACTAGAACTTCGGGCGAGGCGAGAGTTACCAGCAAGACAAGGCAAGGCTTCAGGCGAGGAAACAGAAGGGATACAAGGAGTAAGGACAAGAACAAACCGGCAGCCATGCGCTGGTCTCTGAAGGTATTTATGCAGCCAGCCCCAGCGAGAGTCAGCTGACTCAATTAGAGCTCAACAAGAACAGAAGCAGGGTAGACAGGAAAACCTGGAGCAAGGGTCGTTCGACCGGACCGTGAACCGGAATACGGACTTCACGGACTGGACCATGACAGGGGGAGAGATAGACTGGGAAGAGAGAGAGAGAGAAAGAGAGAGAGAGAGAGAGAGAGAGAGAGAGAGAGAGAGAGAGAGAGAGAGAGAGAGAGAGAGAGAGACTGAGAAGGTATAGAGAGACAGACTATGGAGGAAGAATGGGGAGAAAGATAGAATGGGAAGAGAGACACGGGAAAGAGAGACTTGGAAAGAGTGACTGTGAGAGAAAGATTCGTAGAGAAAAACCGAGAGTCGGAGGGGAAAGGGAGACTGCGATGGCAGAGGGACTAGCAGACAGAGCGCGGGATATGAGATAGACTGGGAGAAAATGCAATTGGGTGAGAGGGAGAGAGAGAGTGATGGAGAGAGAGAGACAGAGATTTGAAAGATTTCGGCGAAATCTCGACTGGTTACTGCTTGCCAAGATGTTGGCTGTCTTGTTGAGTTATTCCAGAATTTTATGTGTATAAACTGGATTTCCAGAATCTGAAGATTTTCTGTTTTTTGTGGTTTATCTTCTACAATATGGAGACCAGCTGGTGCCTAGTCTCCACTCCCGGGACACAAAACAAACCAAACTCCTTAATGACCTTACGGATTTACCACATGCTTTTGTCTCAGGCGCTGCGGGAGCTGTGGTAGCGGGAGGAGAGGGAACGTCCCGGTACTGTGTACAGAGGGTCTTTGCTCTCCTATCGGGCCCATCAGCAGAAGGTGGTCGAATTTGAAGCGTTCGTCAGTCGGTGTTTCGGGCCGAGTCCTCTCATTGGCACTTCCTAGTCCATGGTGATTAGATGGGACGGAACTTGTGAGGTGCCTCCAAGGAAGGATCCTAAATCCAGAGTAGGAGGTGTACTGGATCTGGTGTTGGGTAATGAGTCTGGCCAGGCAAGGGGTCTTTCAGTGGGTGAGCAGTGAGCACAGCTTAAATTTTAAGATAGTTATAAAGATGGGCATTAATCTTGTGGGAGAGTTTAAAACCGGAGCTACACAAATTACATGAGCATTACACAGGAACTAGGGAGAGTGATTTAGGAATGGCTGATTTTGGGAAATTCCACATCCAGCATGTGGAGGCTGTTTAAAGATTCACTGCACCAAGTACAGGGCAGGCACGTCCCAATAAGCGGCAAGGACAAGGATGGCAAGGTAAGAGAACCGTGGGTGTCGAGGGACGTCGTGAATTCAGTCAAGAAGAAAAAAAAATGGTGAATTATACACAGATTAGGAAGCCAGAATCAAAGAGCACTGGAGGGCCACAAGGAAGGCAGAAAAGAACTCAAGAAGGGAATTAGGAAAGGCAGGGGGGCTATGAAATGTCCCTAGCAGGTTGGATTAATGAGAGCCCTCAGACATTCTACACATAGATCAGGAGCAAGAGGGTAACTAGGGAGAAGGTTGGACAGCTCAACGATAAAGGGGGGTGGGGGATATTTACCAGGATATGAAGGATGTCGTTGAGGTACTTAATGAGAACTTTACGTTTACATTACCAAGGAGAAGGATGTATTGGATGGGGAGATCAGTACCGAGACGGTTAACATGCCAGGACATTTTGCAGTAAAGGAGGAGGTATTGTTGTTTCTCTTAAATAAGGTGGATGTCCGCAGGGCCTGATGGGATATGCCCCAGGTAATTGGGAGAGGCAAATTAAGAGATTACATGACCAATATCTTTGTGTCCTGCCTGGCCACAGGCCAGGTCCTTGAGGACTGCAGAGTAACTAATGTTGATCCAATAATGACGAGACATAATCCTGGAAACTAAAGACCGGTGAGTTTGCACCAGTGATTGGGATGCTCATAGGATAAGATTTATGAGCATCTGGAGAATGATGGCCTAATTAGGGAGAGACAACGTGGTTTTGTGTGGGGAAAATTGTGTCTTATTAACCTGATAGACTTTTTGACGAGCTGACGAAGGTGATTGACGAAGGTAGGTCTGTGGATGTCGTTTACATGGTTTTTTGGAAGGTGTTTGACTCGTTCCCTCATGAGTCTGGTCTAGAAGATTAAAATCCCTGTGATCAATGTTGAATCGACAGTTTGAATTCAGAACTGGCTTGCCCATAGACGACGGAGGGTGGAAGTGGAAATGAATTCTAGATGGAGGTCGGTGATTACTGGTCTTCCACAGGAATTTCTACTGAGACCTCGGCAGTTTGTGATATGTATAAATGAGGTGAAGAAAATGCATATATTTGGGTTAATAAGTTTGCAGATGACAAAAATATCGGTGGTGTGAACAGCATAGATGACTGCAAAGAATACAGCGGGATATCCGATCAAGCATTTGCAGCTTTGGGCAGAGAAACGGCAGATGGAGTTTAACCTAGCCAAATGTGAAGCGTTGTAATTTATGAAGTCAAATGTACAGAGCCAGCATATTGTTAAATGTAAGACTCTTAAGCGTTAATGAGCAGAAAGATCTTGGGGTACAAGTTCATTGCTCCTAATAAGTGCCTATGCAGGATTACTGGGTGGTTAAAAAGGCAAATGGCATGGTTGCCTTTGTCAGTTGAGGATTTGAGGTTAAAAGTCAGGAAGTTATGTTGCAGCTTTATAAAACTCTGGTTTCACCATGTCTGCAGTATTTCATGCTGTTCTGATAATCCAATTATATAAGCATGTCAAGGATTTGGAGAGGATGTAGAGGAAATTCACCGAGATGTCTCCTATAAGTTGAAGAAACTTGTGTTGCTTTCTCGGAAGTGGCGCAGCAGACGCTAGATCTGATGAAGGTTTATAACATTATGAGAAACATAGAGAAGCCGATGTCTACTACCACCAGAGGCCGCAGATTTAATGTGAGAGGAGATAAGTTCAAAGGAGGTGTGAGAAGCAAGTGATTTTACACAGAGACTGGTGGGTGGCTGGAGTGTGTGTCTGGCCTGGTGGTAGAGGCTGATACATGATGATTTTTTATGAAAAAAATAGATAGGCACGTGAATGTGAGGAAAAGGGAGGAATATGAGCATTGTGCAGATAGAAGTGATTGGTTTAGTTCGCCATTTGATTACTAATTTAATTGGTTCGGCACAATATTGTGGGCTGAACGGCCTGTCCCTGTGCCGGGCTGTTCGATGTTCTATGTCTATGTCTCATAACATTGTTAAGTCTGTGATGTTTCAATGGGATTTTCAGTTCAGTGTATTTATTTTCAGTTTACCATACCAAGCCCCAGAACTTCTTTCAGCACTTTTTCCAATGTTGCCAACCCATTCCTTATTTCCACCAAGGATTTCCACATCACTCCCTGGGACTGGGAGAGTTTCCCCATCACCAGGCTGAGGAAGAGCAGGAACCCGTCTGTCGAGATTCCCTTCTCTGTGAGTTATGTGATTGCCTGTCAACGTGTTGAGAGACAGACTGAGTGAAAGAGAATGGAGAAGACAATACCTGCTCAGTGATGGGACGTCCCAGTGACTTTGAGGACAGCAACAGACAGCAGGTAACTTCTTCATACATTCTGCAAATTTCTTGGTTCAGTCATTAACAGCAAACACTGACTGTGGAAATTACAAATCAGAATGTTATCAGCCACAGAGCTCAACGGCACAAAAACAGGCCCTTCAGCCCGTCTAGACCATGCCGACACATTTTGTTTCTGTCTACTCCCATCTACCCGCAACATCACCCGAAATATCCCTCCCATCCTTGCACTTAACTAAATGTCCCTTGCATATTGAAATTTAACTCGCATCCGCCCCTTCGGGAGGCAGCTCATTCCACACCCTCACCAACATCTGAGTGAAGAAGTTTCCTCTAAGTGTCACCAACAATATTCCCCCTTAACCTATGACCTCTGTGACGTGAAGGAGAAGACGGCGTGGAGAACGGAAGTGGGTGGGGAGGGGGAGGACGATGGTCGGAAAGGATCAGAGCGAGTGCGGACAGGGAACGAGAGAGGAGTGATTATACTTACTATATTTCAAATAAAGTAATGACTTGAACTTGCTGCAAAGTTACTAACCATACCATGTACACTCTCAACCAAATTATTGACACAGACGATAAGTGGCAATGGGCGTAACACTGGGAATACCACTAGGCAGAAACCTCGAGTCCAAGAAACAGCCTCCTACCATCACTCTCCGTTTCCTACACACAAAGCCAACTGTGCATCCGATTAGCCAGCTCTCCCTGGATCGCAAGTGTTCTAATTTTCCGCAGCAAATTTCCATGCTGACCCTTGTCAAAGGCCTCACCGGTGTCCGTATCAGCCACGATGCTGGGACAGAGATATCAAAGATCAGAGGATACCGCTTTAAGCAGAGGTTTAGAGGGCTCTGAAGAAGTGATTTTTCACTCAGAGGGTAGCTGAAATCCGGAACACACTGCCCGAGTGGTGGTGGAGACAGGTCCCTTCACAACATTTACGAAGTGGATGAGCATTGAAACTGCCGAGATACAGTCGGCTATGAACCGAGTGCTGATAAATGGGGCCAGTGTAGACAGTGAGTGGATGGTCAGAACAAGTATGGCCGGCCAAAGGCCTGTTTCCCTGCTGTGTGATCCACCACTCCGGACATGACAAATTAACGATGGTGGCACCGCAAGGCATTGATTTCAAAACTCCACACCCCTCTCCAACCTGAAATAAACTAGGCTGCTCCCCTTTGTCACCATTGTGAATATATGTTTCTGTCAAGGTAACATGCAAATTGGTCACTTTCCTCGAAACAGCTGGAAATTAATGACGTTTCTGTATCTTCTTCCATTAATGTTGTTTCCCTACAGGAAAACCAACCCTCTCACTGTCAGAATCAGTGATTAAATCCGGCCCCAAACACTGTGCTTTCATCCCTACACATTGTAACTTGAACCATCTCACTGAGGGTCTGATGAAGACACAACCCCTGCCCTCTGCACATGTGATCACATCTATCCGAATTTCTAATATTCTGATTCAGTCTGAAGGTTATGGTACATCCAGCCCGTATTCTGTCCTGACAAACCATGTCTTCCCACAGCTGGTTCCACCTGTTGGTGTGTCCTCTTTCCTCCACCTCCAGGGAAGCTGCATCTCCACACAAGCTCCTCGCTGGAGAAGACTGCTCATCACCGTGACACAGGAAATCACATCGTTGTCTCTCTCTCCTGAAACCGTGTCTGACTTGCTCACTTCCAGGCTCAGCCTCCTCCTCCGTCACTGGGCTAGTAGACAGCCTCTGTACCCCTTCACCCCTGACCATGCTTCCCCAGTTTAAACTCTCCCTCTCTGCAGCCCTGTCGGAAGTTGTGAGAGGCAGATTCCCTTTAAACAAAAGTTGTTGGGAGCCTGGAATGTGTGCTTAGTTGCTGGCTGAGGCAGATAGATTCTGGACTTTTCAGAGACACTTGGATAGACACGTGAATGTATTTAAGACACGGTGGGATAGATTCTTGCATAGTAGGGGAATTAAGGGTTTTAGGGAAAAGGCAGTAGGTGCAGATGACTCCATGTTCAGATCAACCGTGATCATATTGAATGGCGGAGCAGGTTCGACAGGCCAGATAGCCGACTCCTGCCTCTATCTCTTACGTTGTTTCTTATGTTCCTACCTACAGATGCTGGATATGTGATACACAGGCAGATATTACAGCTGAAGTTCGACACTTCCGGGAGCATGTAAAGTAAAATAAAATCGTGAACTTGTCCGATCAAACAGTTTGTCGGGTTCTGTTTTCACAGATGGTCTCAGGCATGCTGCTTTTTCCCAATTGTGTCTGTGAGCAAACACCGCTAAAGAAATGAATTAACCAGAAAGTTGATACAATACACAGGAATAGTGTGTAGAGAGAGAGTTGGGGGCAGAGAGAGAGAGAGAGAGAGAGAGAGGGGAGAGAGAGAGAGAGGAGAGGGAGAAAGAAAGAGGAGGGAGAGGGAGAGAGTAAGAGGGGGGAGAGGAGAGAGGAAGAGAGAGAGAGAGAGAGAGAGAGAGGGAGAGAGAGAGAGAGAGAGAGTTTGAGAGGTCAGTATTTCAGAGTTGGCGTCAGTCGGAGACGACAGGCGGAAGAAGCACCGACTAGCGAACGGATCCTTTCAGAGCAGCGGAAAGAGACTCGCTCCGACGCTCAGGAACAGAAGGAACAGACAGACAGAGAAGCGGCCAGTGAACGGATCTTTTCAGAACAACGGGGACTTGTTCCGAAGGCCGTGAACAAGAGGAATTTGCGAACTGAGCGAGAATGAGGAACCTCAGACCCCTCGCCTTCTGCTTCCTCTGTTACTGTGAGTGAGACTGAGGGAATGAAACTTCCCACCACACCTACCCCTCCCCTCTGATTGTAGTTCTGCTCCCTCATCTTCGACTTCCCTCCTCAGTCCACACTCCGGTCACCGACTCTCGTCTCTCTCTTTCTCCTCATACATCATCATCCTCTCACACCTCAGCGCACCCTCCTCCCTCCAGCCTCGCTCCTCCGTACTCTCTGATCCCATTCTGACTTCCCTCCGTCTTTCCCCCCTCACCCTCATACTCCCTCTCTCCATCAGCTCCCCCTCACCCTCACACTCCCACTCTCCAACACCTCCCCTCACTCCCCAGCAGCAGTTCCTCCCACTCTCATTATCCACTATTTGGACTCACCCCCCCCCCCCACCCCATCCTGACTACTGTCCGACGCTGAATCTCTCTCTGTGTTCAGTCCAGTATACCACCCCCGCTATTTCAATGGGTGATGGTTACAGAAGCGCTTTTGTCTGCCAGAAAAATAGAGTTAGTGTTCGTTCCGGAGACTGGAACCTACAGGCATTCAGAGCTGCGTGAAGCAGATGGAGAAAAAGAGAGAAACTGGCCTGTAGGGAGAGGGGTGACACAGCGGCATCAGAGAGAGAGAGAGAGAGAGAATGGGCTGTAGAGAAAGAGAGGGACACAGCGGGATCAGAGAGAGAGAGGGAGAGAATGGGCTGTAGAGAAAGAGAGGGACACAGCGGGGTCAGAGAGAGAGAGAGAGAGGATTGGTTGTAGAGAGAGAGAGAGGGACACAGCGGGATCAGAGAGAGAGAGAATGGGCTGTAGAGAGAGAGAGGGACACAGCGGGATCAGAGAGCGAGAGAGAGAGAGAGAGAATGGGCTGTAGAGAGAGAGAGGGACACAGTGGGATCAAAGAGAGAGAGGGAGAGAGAGAGAGCGAGAGGGCTGTAGAGAGAGAGGAACACAGCGGCATCAGAGAGAGAGAGAGAATGGGCTGTAGAGAGAGAGGGGGACACAGCGGGATCAGAGAGAGAGAGAGAATGGGCTGTAGAGAGAGAGAGGGACACAGCGGGATCAGAGAGAGAGAGAATGGGCTGTAGAGAGAGAGAGGGACAGCGGGATCAGAGAGAGAGAGAGAGAGAGAGAGAGAGAGAGAATGGGCTGTAGCGAGAGAGGGGGACAGCAGCATCAGAGAGAGAGAGAATGGGCTGTAGAGAGAGAGAGGGACACCGTGGGATCAGGGAGAGAAAGAGAGAAAATGGGCTGTAGAGAGAGAGAGCGACACAGTGGGATCAGAGAGAGAGAATGGGCTGTAGAGATAGAGAGGGACACAGCGGGATCAGAGAGAGAGAGAGAGAGACTGGGCTGTAGAGATAGAGAGGGGCACAGCGCGATCAGGGAGAGAGAGAGAATGGGCTGTAGAGAGAGAGAGAGGGACACAGCGGGATCAGAAAGAGAGAGAGAGAGAGAGAATGGGCTGTAGCGAGAGAGGGGGACACAGCGGCATCAGAGAGAAAGAGAGAATGGGCTGTAGCGAGAGAGGGGGACACAGCGGGATCAGGGAGAGAGGGAGACAGACAGACAGACTGGGTGCGCTCCGTGAGAGAGGGAATAATGGAGAGAAACTGGAAGGGAGAGAGAATCTGGGGGAAACAATGAGCTTGAAGGTGAGAGACTGGGCGATATGGGAGGGGAAAGAGACGGGGAGAGAAAGAGACGTTGGAGAGAGAGACGGGCTGTGAATTTGAGAGGACAGAGAGACCAGGAGGACAGAGACAGGGCATGGAGAGCAAAAATGATGGAGAGAGAGAGAGAGAGAGAGAGAGAGAGAGAGAGAGAGAGAGAGAGAGAGAGAGAGAGAGCGAGAGAGAGAGAGAGGTGAGAGAGTGGGGGAGAGGGAATTGCGTTAAGAGAGAGCACGAGACAGGAAGAATGGGGATCAGGAGAAATATTGGGAGAAGTGACTGGGAACAACGAGAGATTGGAGAATGAGAGTGGGACTGGGGGACGCCAGCGAGATTGTAGGGGAGAGGCTGGTGGGAAAGAGAAATTGGGTGAATGAATGGGGAAGAAGAACGAGGTTGGGAAGGATGGGAGAGAGAGGGACCTGGGGTGTGACTGAGGTAGAAAGAATGGGGGACGAGAGATAGAGAGAGAAAAGGGCATTGGGGTTAAGAGAGGGATTGAGGGGTCGAAAGAGAGAAACTGTAGAAACAGACCAGACTGTAGGATGGGAGAAAGACACTGATGAAGAGTAAGTGAGGATAGAGACTGGGAAGGGAGAAGGAGAGATAAGTCAAGATAGACAGGTTGTGGGAGAAAATGAGGGGTGTCGAAGGCGAGAGAATGACTGGGAGGACACACTGAGAGAAATGGAGGAGCGAGAGGCAGTCGAGAAAGATGGGGGTAGAGAGGATCAGGGAGAAGAGAGACGGGGAGGAGACGCTATGGAGCGAGACTGTGGAGAGGGAAATAGTGAAAGAGGAAGATATGGGGATGTGGCTGGTGGGAGACACTGTGCAGAAAGGGAGAAACAGTCTGTGGCAGAGAGAAAGAGAGAGACGGGGTGATGGAGAGTGCGGAGAGAGGGAGACTGGGGGAAGGAAGAGACTGGGGAGAGAGATAATCTGGGAAAGACAGAGTGGAGTAGTGAATGGAGAGGTGGGGTGGAGGTCAGAGAGACAGAGAGAGACGGGGAGAGAGACTGATGATATAGAGTGAGATTGGGGTGACTGGGTGGACGGAGAGACCAGGGAGAGCGGGGAGGGGTCCTTTGATGGGGAGATAGGCTCGGGTGAGGAGAGGGATCTGGTATGGGAAAAGTGATTTGGAATGAGCTGACAGAAAAGAGAAGGGAGAGATAGGGGGTTTGGAGAGACCAGGGGAAGGAGAGAGACGGGGTGAAAACAGATACCAGGACGGTAGTGAGCTGAGGAGAGAGACTGGGCAGAAACACGCACAAAATGCTGGAGCAACTCAGCGCGAAACGTCAACAGTACCTTTTTTCCACAGATGCCGCCTGGCCTGCTGAGTTCCTCCAGTATTTTGTGTGTGTTATCTCGCACCATCAAACAGCGCATGCGCACCTGCCACATTGTCGCAATCGTTCTGATGGTACATTTCCCTCCCTTGCTCTCCCGCTCCCCACCCTTCCTCCGACATGACCCTCATTCCCTCTCTCTCCCAACAGGGATCGCCCTTCCCGCGCTCTGCGGCCGTCCCCTGCGATTCTCAGACAAGGCGGTCCCCCTGGGACGGGTTCCTGGCTGCCGGCGGGAAGCGGGGGGTCCCGGGTTGGACGCAGACGGGGATATAGCCATCCTCCTGTCCCGTCTGCAGTCTGAGTTGGAGTCACAGCCAGAGCTCAGTGCAGCCTGGAGCCGAGCGGGACTCGAGCTCGGTGAGAGTTCAGGAGGGAGCGGCCCCTCCATTAGCGAGGAGCTGGCCCGGACCGTCATGACCTATACCCTGGAGCACCCTCCTCCACCCTCCACTCCCTTTTACCTCATCTTCAATAGAGAGACCCGCCTGTGCCTGGCCTCCAGTCTCCAGACCCAAACTACTCCAACCTCCTGTGTGGCCTTCCGGACTTACCGCAGCCTTCTGTCCCGGGCACTAAAGGAGCTGAGGGAGAGGGAGGGGGTGGACCATCCTGGGACAGTGTACAGAGGGGCCTCACTCCCGTTCCGGGCCAAACAGGGGCAGACGATCGAGTTTGGAGCGTTCACCTCGGCCTCGGCTTCCCGGGAAGTGGCGGAGGCTTTTACCGGAGGGGATGGGACCCTGTTCCACATCCGAACGGCCAGAGGGGTCCCGGTGGGCTCTCTCTCCCCCTTCCCCGGTGAGAGGGAAGTGCTGATACCCCCTTGCGAAGCGTTCCAGGTCGATAAGATCCTGAGGTCAAAGGGGCCGTGGGGAGGGGACGGAAGGGTGGAGATCTTCCTCACCTCGGTGGAGCTGCTCCGGGGGATCTCCGGCGGCAGAGAGGGTGGGAGCCCCGGAGTACCGGCACTGCTGGGGTTGGGGCTGCTGCTGAGCTCGGGGATTCCGTGGTCCTGAAGTCAAAGGAAGTGTCGGGTGAGAGCGCGAGAATGCGGGTTAGGGCCTTGAGGGGGAGCTGCTCGATGGTGAAGGAGATATCGCTGTCTGTCCTAAATTTAGCTCGATAGATCATTTTAACTGCTTACGGAATAACACAAACCGAAGACTTTTGTAAAACATAATAAAAATAACAGTTAATTTGATTCACTCTGTTCCAGCAGCCTCCCTTCATAAACGGGAAACACACTCTAAAATTCCACAGCCCCGTGTCAGTCGCAAAGTAATCCCGTTGCCCCACGATGTCCCTGAGCCCTGTGTCCGTCCCAAATTAATCCCATTGTCCCGCCCTCTCCTCACAGCCCGGTGTCAGACCACAAACTGACCACACTGCCCCGCTCTCTCGCTGCAGGTCGGTGTCCGTCCCCAAAGTAATTAATTGTGGGAAGTGCAATTATGATGCTCTCAGTCTGGAACCTCGGAACATAAATCAGGAAAGCATGTGCTCCGGGAACTGCACAGTGGGAATGTGGGGGGATTTTAGAGAGCGCTTGCAGGGGATTCTGGATAGATTTGGCACATTGAGGCATGGAAAGGATGATAGTGTGAAGGAACTGTGGTTGACAAGCGATGTGAGACATCTTGTCAGAGGAAGAAATCAGCTGATTTAAGGTTTTGGAAGCAAGGTCAGACAGGGTTGTAGAGTCACAACGCAGCCGGGGACAAAATGAAGAGTGAGTTAGGAGAGTAGAAAGGGCCTCAAGGTGTCTTAACTAGAATTGAGGAAACCCCAAGGCTTTCTCGATGTCCGTGGAGAACAGGATGACCAGAGTGAGGGTAAGTCCACTCAGGGATAGAAGTTGAAACACGCGCTGGAGTCAGTGGAGGTAGGGCAGGTCCTTACTGAAGACTTTACTTCAGTATTCACCAGTGAGAGGGATCTTCAATTTGTGAAGACAGTGTTAAATGGGCTGATGTGCTGGAACACGTCGTGGTCAAGAGAGAGGAGGTGTTGGACCTTTTGAAATACACGATAGATAAATCCTCCTTTATGCTCAGGTAACCGGGGGAAGTGAGGGAAGAGGTTGCTGCACACTTGCTGATCTCTGCATTATCACTCGCCAGAGAAGTAGTGGCTGAGGAGTCGAGTGTGGAAAACATTACTGCTTTGTTCAAGAAAGGGAGCAGGGATAACTCTGAAAAGTATAATCCAGTGAGTCTTACTTCAGTGGTGGTTGAACTATTGGAGAAGATTCTTAGAGTCAGGACTTACGGGAATTTGGAGAAGTAAAACCTGATTGGGGATGGTCGGTTTGGCTTTGTGAGGAGCAGGTCAAGCCCCACGAGTCCGGTTGAATTGTGTGACGATGTAACAAAGCAGATTGATAAAGATAGAGAAGTCGTTGTGGGGTAATTGGACTTTAGTGAGGAATTTGATACGGTTCACCATGTAGGCTCTTTCAGAAGGCATGGTATCCAGAAAGAGTTGGCTGGTGGATTTAGGATGGAAGGCAGAGGATAGTTACGTTTGGAGTGTGCTCTCCCTGCAGGGTGGCCAATCAGTTGTGTTCCACAGAGATCTGTTCTGCGATCTCTGTTTTTGGTGATTTTTATAAGTGATTTGGGTGAGGAAGTGGAAGGTTGGTTTAGTGTGCTTGCAATGATATGGAAGGTGGAGGAGATTTGGACAGTGCTGAAGTTGTTGTAGGTTGCAACAGGATATCGACAGGATGCAGAACTGACCTAAGTAGTGGCCGATACAGTTTAACCTCGAAAGGTACGAAGTGATTCACTTGGGAAGGACGAATTTGAAGGCAGAATATAGGTTTGTTCCCAGGATTGCGAAAGTGGGCAGATCCACGTCCGACACGTGGAAGGTTTGAAGACCATCTGAACAAAGTACAGGACAGGTATGTTCCAGTCACAAGGAAGGACAAGGATGGCAAGGTAAGAGAACTGTGGATGTCGAGGGAAGGTAGGAATGTCGTCAAGAAGGAAAGGGAAAAATAACTAAAGATTTGGAAGCTATATATACATACTGGGCATTTGGAAATACCAGTAGTGCTACGTCTCTTAAATAAGCATCAAGATGAATATGTCACAGAGTCCCATGGGATAAAGCCTGGGTTATCGAGAGAGGCAAGTGGAGAGATTGCTGGGGACTTTCCAGATATCTTTGTGCCACCCCCAGCCTTATGCAAGGTCTTGAAGGACTGGTGAGAAGGTAATGTTGATTCATCAGTTTAGAAGGGAACCAGGGATAAACCTGGAAACCATAGAGCGGTGGGTCTCACATTGATGCCAGGGAAGTTACCGAGGGGAATTCTGAGAGAGAGGAGTAACGAGCATTTGAAAAGCCAAGACCTAATTACGGAGAGCGATCTTGGCTTTGTGTGGAGCAAGACCTGTCTTATAAACTTGTTTGTAAATTTTGATGAGGTGACAAGGATGATCGATGAAGGTAGAGCTGTGGATGTTGCTTACATGCATTTTCGTGAGGGTGTTATGACAAGGAATCCAGGGCAGATGCTATGATAAGTGGATGGCCAAACTTGCATTGTTCTCTCGAGAGCAGCAGAGGCTAATGGTAGATCTTGTAGAGGTTTATCAGCTTATGAGCGGAATATTTAGAGAAAACACGCAGTTTCTTTTTTGCAGTGTTGTAATGTCTGATACCAGAGGCCATGCATTTAATATGAGAGGGGCCAAGCTGGAAGGAGAAGTGCGAGGCAAGTTGTTTCACACAGAGATTGGTGGGAGGCTAAAATCCACGCCGGCCATGGTGGTAGATGCAGATATATTGGAGACTTTTAAGTGACACTTAAACAGGCCCATGAATCTGAAGAAAATGGAGGAACAGGGACATTGTGCAGGCATCAGGGATTAGTTAGGTTGGTCTTTTGGTGAGCAATTTATTTGATTCAGCACAATATTTTGGGCTGAAGCGTCTGATCCCAAAATGGACTGTTCTATGCCTACGTTCTATAACATTAAGTCTACGAGGTTTCAATGTGATTTTCAATTCAGTGCGTTGTTTCACCACACTGAGCCCCAGAGCATTTTTCAGTATTTTGTCCAACTTGACCAACGCAGTCCTCCGGCTCGATTTCTCCTCTCCAAATGGCTGTGTCGATTGAGCAACGTACCAGCTCAGTTCATCCTCTAATTCGCACCTTCTTTGCTCACCTCGTCATTGCTTGCAGTGAAAATTTAACACAATTTACTTCAGAGAGGTGTTATTAGTAATGGTTTTTAGTTGAATTTATTGCTTTTTGAACTATCAACCAGCTGTCCCACGTTTGGTAATGCCATATTAACCTGGAGAAGGCAATATCTGCTCAGTGATGGGACATCCCAGTGACTTTGAGCATAGGAACAGTCACAGAGCAAACTCTTCACCCATTCAGTAAATTTCTGGTGTCCAGTTATCAGAAGCAAAGCACTGACTGTGGAAATTACAAATCAGGCTATTATTAGAGTCATAGAGCACAAGGCCCTTCAGCCATCTAGCCCATGTTGACCCGTTTTTTCTGCATAGTCCCTCCTATCTGCGCCATGGCCCACACACATGTCCCTCCATGGACTATTTGAATGTCTCTTAAAAGGCGAAACTGAACTCCCATCCACCAGTTCCGCAGTTCCACATTCTCAACGAACTCTGAGTGAAGAAGCACCCTCTTCAAGTTCCCCTTAAAAGAATCACCTCTCACCTTTAACCTATGACCTCTGGCGCATGAGGAAGGAGATGGGATGGAGACAGGTGGGAAGCAGAAGGTGCGGGAGCATGGAGACGGTTGTAGGGGAGGGGGAAACAGTGAGGAGTGTTTATACTTACTATCTTACAAAAAAATGTAATTGTTTGAACTTACTTGCTGCTATCATGTAACTTACCTGTACACTCTCAAATTAATAATATTATTGATATTAATCAAATTATTGAAACAGATGACAAGTAGGAATGGACGTAACCCTGGGGAACATTACTAGGCACGGGCCTGGAGTCCAAAAAGCAGCCTCCCACAATCACGCTTTGCTTCCTACCATCAAGCCAACTGGGCACCCAGTTAGCCAGCTCCCCCTGGATCCCATGTGATCAAACTTTCCACAGAAACTTCCCATGTTGGACATTATCAAAGGCCTCACTGTAGTCCATATCGCACACAATCCTGGGACAGAGGTGCAAATACCGGAAGGTGTAGATTTAAACAGAGGACGAAGAGGTTTAGAGGGCTCTGAGGAGATTTTTCACTCAGAGGGTAGCTGAAATCTGGAACACACTGCCCGAGGTGGTGATGGAGGCAGGCCCCTTCACAACATTACGAAGTGGATGAGCATTGAAACTGTCGAGATACAGTCGGCTATGAACCGAGTGCTGATAAATGGGACCAGTGTAGACAGTGAGTGGATGGTCAGAACAGGTATGGCCGGCCAAAGGCCTGTTTCCATGCTGTGTGATCCACCACACCGGACATGACAAATTAACGATGGTGACACCGCAAGGCATTGATTTCAAAACTCCACACCCCTCTCCAACCTGAAATAAACCAAACTGAACCCCTTTGTCACCATTGTGAATATCTGTTTCTGTCGAGGTAACATACAATTTGGTCACTTCTGCAATTGATGAAGTTCCTGTGTCTTCTTCCATTAATGTTGCTTCCTTACAGCAAAATTAACCCTCTCACTGTGTCAGAATCAGTGATTAAATCCGGCCCAAAACACTGTGCTTTCATCCCTGCACATTGTAACTTGAACCATCTCACTGAGGGTCTGATGGAGGCACAACCTCTGCCCTCTGCACATGCAATCACATCTCCCCTGATTCTGACATTTCAAATACCCTCAGAATGGTTTTCTGATTCAGTCTCAAGGTTATGGTACATTCAGCTCATCGTCAGACCTGACAAACCATGTCTTCCCACAGCTGGTTCCACCTGTTGGTGTGTCCTCTTTCCTCCACCTCCAGGGAAGCTGCATCTCCACACAAACTCCTCACTTGAGACGACTGTCTGTACCCGTGACACAGGAAATCACATCACTGTCACTCTCCTGATACCATCCGGGAAGCGGTACCGCAACATAAAAGCCAGGACCAACAGGCTCCGGGACAGCTTCTTCCACCAGGCCGTCAGACTGATGAACTCACGCTGATTTGAGCGTGCTCTATATTACATTGTCTGTTTTATTCATTATAAACTATTATAAATTACTATGATTGCACGTTACACATTTAGATGGAGACGTAATGCGAAGATTTTTACTCATGATGGATGTAAGAAATAAAGTCAATTCAATTCAATTCCTGATTCCGTGTCTGAGCTGCTCGCCTCCGGATATCCTCCGTCAACAAGCTTCTTCCTCAGTCACCATTTGTCCGATTATAAAAAAAACAATTAAAACGATCTATCAGACAGCTCCTGTACCCCTCCACCCCTGAACAGGTTCCCCTGTTAAAACTCTCTGCTCAGCCCCCTCCCTATTCCCTTTCCCTTTCAGACTCCCGATGTGCCAGCAGATCCGAATTCACCGTGTGGACATTTCTACCCCACAGGAGGCTGTACAAACCCGTGTCCTTCTCTGATGCACAGCTCAGTGACCCCAATCCCTGTCTGCACTCGCAGCCCATGACGGTGACAGCTGTCCTAGACTCTGTAACTCACAATCTTGTAACACATAATCTTGTTCACAGCAAGTTTAGACAGTCATTAATATGAAGAGAGAATTGTTGTTTCCTGAAAGGACAGGCGAGCGAAGCTGTCTGATCCAATTCACCAGATGGTCCGGTGTTTACAAGTTAATTTGTCCCGGGACCCACTCATAACCCCGACCCACACAGACAGACAGACAGACAGACTGTCCCTTCGCCCCAAACCCCCTGCAGAACCACAAGGAATTGATCCACGGCCCGGGCTCGGTCGCAAAGTGAAAACCGGGGCTGAGGAGAGCCCGGAGACAAACACCCCACTGCCCACTCCACCAACAACACGGCACAGCCGGACACATCTCACAACACCGGATCCGGTCCCGATGAAACCCGAATTTTATTTTGTTGTTCCAGATCGGACCCAACAAAAGGTGTTTAAAACTGAAGCGCTCCCCGTCACGTGACGTCACACAGCAGCCCCTCCCCCACGCGCCTGACGTCACCCATGGTCTCCCCGTATCTGCTTCTGCTGTCACGAGCACGGTGCTTGACGTCACACACGCGCTGCTGTGCTCGTGCTTTTTCGGTTTAACGGCTGAGCTACTGAGAACGAGCCACGCCCCCCCGCCCCCGGGCAGTCAGCAGAGGAATTGAACTGATTGCAGAGCTGCGCTATTCCCATTGGTACGAAGCGATGTCAATCACTGGTTACACCCAATAGTGGAGGCGGACCAGCCGAGAGGGCGTTATCCCGTTCCCTGGAGCAGTGCGACCTGCCCGTTAAAGCGGAACAAATCCCAAAGTGAATGTCCGCTTTCTGATTAATTTCCATTTCCCTCCGAGGGAAGTTGAGGCGTTTGTGAAGCGTCTCCTGCGGCCGGAGTCTGATGTGTCGCTGAGAGGTAGGAGGAGACCGCTCGGCCCGTCGGTTTGACGCCGGTTCCCCGGGGAGGGAGAGGGGGATTTTATTGAAAGGATGAAGACGGTGAGAGAGGGGGCGGACGGGATGTTTGTCCCGGTGGGGACAGGAGGGGCTCATCTGTGGAAATGTCTGAGCCCACGGTGGTGGCGATTCACCACATTGGGGGGCAAACAGCGGCAGACTGTTGCCCTGCAAGCGGGGCCAATGGTCCGGGAAAAGTGACAATTATTTGTGTTTTGTTGAGATTGTACCGGGAATATGGTGTAAAATCCCGCTCCCCACACTAACACGGGTTACACAGACCAAAGAACAAACTGCCGGAGGAACTCAGTGGGTCGGGCAGCATCTGTGGAGGGAAATGGACCGTCAACATTTCGGGCCGAGACCCTCCCTCTGGACTGAGAGTGGACGGGAAATAGTCCGAGAAAAGAGGTGAGGGGTGGGGATGGGGCAAGAGCTGGGGAGAGAGAGGTGGATCCAGGTGAGGGGGAGGTGGGAAGGTGGAAATAGTGACAGGGGTGGGAGGTGAGTGGTTGGGGCAACACAGGGCTGCAGAAGATGGAAATTAATTCCATAGAGGATTAACAAAGAGGTTAGAGAGTATTTGTTATAGAGAGTGCAATGAAGATTCACCAGACTGATCCCTGGAGTGGTGGGGTCATCATATGAAGAAAGATCAAATGCGATAACCCTTTCATTTAGAGAATCGAGGACTGAGAGGTGAACACATTGAAATGCACAACATCATTACCGGTTGAACCAGGGATCCCAGTCTCTGAAAAAGCAGGTGGACTGTCCGGGACTGAGATGAGGGGAAATGTCTCCACTCCGAGGGTGGTGAATGTCTGTAAATCCCCACCACAGAGGGCAGTGAAGACTCCGTGATCGTCCTCACATAAAACAGAGGCCGGCAGATGTGTGGAGACCGGAGGGATCGAGGAAATGAGGATCAGGCAGAAACATGTGGCTGAGATGGGAGAGCAGCCGTCATCTTGTTGATGGTTAGAGGGGCTGAATGGCCACCTCCTGCTGTTTCAGTGTTGCTGTCCAGTGAGGCCGGAGGAATGTGAATAGAAATTAGTGTTTATAAACATGGACTGATTTAAATGAAACCTGCACAATTTTTGTTTGGATCTGAATTGTGTGTTGGATCAGAATGGGAATTGAGCCTGTAACTCTGTGACCTGAAGGTGGAGGGAAAGGGGCAGGAAAGATATGAAGGGACAATGTATCTGGTGTAAATATGGAAAATGCAGCGGATGGGTCGGGCGCATGTGAGGGGCGAGGAGCAAAGTCACCTGCTCAGGTGGGAGACCCTCCACCCGTCACCTGATCCCATTTCCTGTTCACTTTTTCCCGCAGATCTGCAGTATCTTCCGGTCACTGCTCTATGTGTCCGTGTAGCTTCATCTTTCGCCTGTTCAGACAAGGCAGTGAGATCCAGATCTGTTACGTCCTCTCGTTGTGGGTGGACAATGATTTTTTCTGCAATATTTTCATCATGTTTCATTCCACTGTTTTTACCTGCTGAAGTGCAGCCAATTTTTATGGGTGTGTGACCCATTAATAGGAGAATTTAGCCTTTTGTATTTATCTGAGCTTCTCATAAGTTTAGTTATAGTTTAGTACAGTTAACTTCAGCTTCACTCCAGAATTTCCAAAGCAACAACCCAGTCCGTCAAATAGTTTCACACAATTAAACTAGTTTATTACATTTTTTAAAAGTTTTATTTTGTACTACTTATATAATTGAACTATTTAATATGTATATTCTTATTTTAAATCACAATTGTTAAAATCTATTGTTAAGAATGAGGTTCTATTGCTGCTGCAGAGACAATGAATTTCATGACAAATGCCGGTGCTATTAAACCTGATTCTGATAATTGTTCTGGGAGACCCACCACCGGTCACCTGATCCCAGTTACTGCAGATCGCAATGAGAGATTGAAGCCTTTTCTATTTATTTGCATTCCTCAGAAATGACAACAGTTAAGTTTCCTTTTCTGGCTCCAAAGCAGAAGCTCAGTCTATCTAATATTTCCACACAATTAAAATGGGGAATTTGTTTATTATCATCACAAACTGAGCTACAGTGAAAATCTTGCCTGACGTACCATCCACACAGATCGATACATTACGACAGTACATTGAGCTGATATACGACAAAACAATAACTGTAAGAAAGCATTATGGCTGCAGAGAAAGTGCAGTGCAGATAGACATGGTGCAGGGTCATGCATTGATTTACATTGTAGGGTTGAGTCCATTTTATCACTCATTTGGCTTATAACCACAGACAGGAAGCCGTCCTTGAGCCTGGTGGTACGCGCTCTAAGGCTTTTGTATCTCTTCCCTGATGGGGGAGCGGGTTTGCAGCAAGAATGTCCGGGTTGTGAGGATCTTTGAGTACATGGCCGGCTTTTCCGACGCAGGGGAAGTGTAGGAAGAGTCTATGGAGGGGAGGCTTGTTTCTCTGATGTTCTCTGCTCTCCAAAGTTCTCTGCAGTTCCTTGCAGTCATGGGCAGAGCAGTAGCCATAAGAAGGTGTGAAGTATCGACAAGAAGCTCAGAGACCTCGGCCTTCACCCTGCCTTGTGTAGCTGGATCCTGGACTTCCTGTCAGATCGCCGGCAGGTGGTAAGAGTGGGCTCCCTCACCTCTGTCTCTCTGACCCTCAGTACACATACCCCACAGGGTTGTCTCCTTGGCCCCCTCCTTTACTCTCTGTGCACCCATGACTTGTGTCACCACCCACAGCTCCAATCTGCTAAATACATTTGCTGAAGACACTACATTGATTGGCCTCATCTCAAATAATAACTTTCAATCGATCAAATGCATCCTGACAAGGCTCAGTCCAAACAAACTTTTCGCCCTTCTTCAGGAGATTAGTCAGAGTAAGAGCAATATCAGCAAAGTTCTTACAAAACTTACGATATTATCCAACCATTCCCAGAAACCTCCTAAGAGCCTTCTTATCAGTTGGAATAGGAACTTCAGAAATTGCCTAAACAGGTGCCAACTTGACTTGACCTACTACATAGCCAAGGTAGGTCACAGTGGCATGGCCAAATTCACTCTCAGCTAAAGTTAACTGTAAGGTTGGCCTGGGAAAGCCTGTCAAACAGCTTTTCTACTGCAGAGATATGCTCTTCCCAAGTGTCACTCCCTATGACTAAGTCATTAATATAGGCACCTGTGTGTTCTAACCCTCAAATTACAGAATCAATCATTCTCTGGAATGTTCCTGGAGCATTTTTCATTCCAAACGGCAAAACATTGTATTCATACCACCCAGAAGATGTCACAAATGCAGAAATTTCTCTACCTCTGTCCGTCAATGGAACATGCCAATATCCTTTCAACAGATCAACCTTTGTAAGAAATTTAGCTTTTCCAATCTTATCGATGTAATCATCACCCGAAGGATAGGATTGGCATCTGTTTTTGTTACTGCATTTACCTTCCTATAATCAGTGAAAAATGTAACACTACCATCAGGTTTGGGCACAATAACGCAGGGTGAGCTCCAATTTGATGTTGAAGGCCTAATAATACAATTTTTCAGCATATATTCAATTTCTTGCTCAGCCAATTTACACTTTTCTACGTTCATGTGATATGGGCATTGTTTAATCAGTTTGGCTTGACCAATATCTAGGTCATGTACTGCCACCATGGTTTCCTTGGGAACATCAGGACTTCAGAATTAATTCCTTCAGCTGTTGCTGCTGCTTTGGCTGCAGATGAGCCAACTTGTTATCAATGTTTTCCAGAACAACCAAGTTCATTACCCTAACTGGGACCATGTTTGGCTTGTGAAAAGTCTCAGACGAGTCAATTGTTTCATTCTCAGGGTTGCCAGATTCATATGTTTTGACAACAACACTCACAGATGGTGCCTGCTTGTCAAAACAAGGCTTTATCATATTTATGTGTACCACCTATGTTGGTTTACATTGGTTGGGTGTTTTAATAACATAATTTACCTCATTAATTTGAGAGACTATTTCATATGGTCCATTGAATTTTGCCTGAAGTGGATTTGTCAACATTGGAAATAGGGAAGCACCTTATCCCCCACCCTAACATTTTCTTTCACAAGTCCACTTATTAAACCAACACTTCATTTTGTTTTGAGAAATCTTTAAGTTTTGTCTTGCTAGACTACAGGCTTGCTGTAGTTTATTTTTGAAACTCAAAACAAGTCCAACAAGTTAACATGTACATACCCATCAATCCACTGTTCCTTTATCAAATTCAAAGGACCCCTCATTCTATGACCAAATGCAATTTCAAATGGACTAAAACCCAGTGACTCCTGTACTGACGCTCTTACTGCAAACAAAAGCAAATGTATTCCTTCATCCCATTCTTTTCCATTTTCAATACGGTATGTCTTAATCATTGTTTAGAGGGTAGAATAAAATCTTTCTAAAGCCCCTTGTGATTCTGGGTGGTATGCAGACGATGTAATTTGTTTAGCTCCGAGTTCATAAACGACCTGCTGAAACAATCCAGATGTAATATTACTTCCTTGATCAGACTGGATTTCTTTAGGTAAACCAAATAAAGTAAAAAACCTGTTCAGAGTCTTCGCCACAGTTTTAGCTTTAATATTTCTGAGAGTTATTGCCTCTGGGAATCTGGATGCAGTGCACATAATAGTTAGCAAACACTGATGGGCAGCTTTAGTCTTTGGCAATGGGCCAACACAATCCACTATAACTTTGGAAAAGGGTTCACCAAATGCAGGTATAGGCCGGAGTGGGGCCACTGGGGTGACCTGATTAGGTTTACCCACAAATTGATAAGTGTGACAGGTTCTGCAAAAGGTCACAACATCTTTCCTCAAATTAGGCCAGTCAAAATCTTTCATAATCCTGTTTACAGTTTTATTCACTCCAAAATATACAAGATATTAAGAGGAATCGATAGAGTGGACAGCCAGCGCCTCTTCCCCAGGGCACCACTGCTCAATACAAGAGGACATGGCTTTAAGGTTAGGGGTGGGAAGTTCAAGGGGGATATTAGAGGAAGGTTTTTTACTCAGAGAGTGGTTGGTGCGTGGAATGCTCTGCCTGAGTCAGTGGTGGAGGCAGGTACACTAGTGATGTTTAAGAGACTACTAGACAGGTATATGGAGGAATTTAAGGTGGGGGGTTATATGGGAGGCAGGGTTTAAGGGTCGGCACAACATTGTGGGCCATAGGGCCTGAACTGTTCTAGGTTCTCAATGGCCACCTAAGGGCATACTGTGGGGGAAAGTTAAAATTTCAGTCCTATAAACTTTAGGGACTACAACTTGGTGAACAATTGCCCATTCGTCACTCGCAGGTATAGCAGGTGGCCTCCACTTCCTCATTAACACTCCATCCTTGAGATAATACCCTACTGGCACTTTCTTATTCGCATCATCTGAGACAGCTGTTTTTTTTAAAGGTTCAGTCTCAGGGTCTCAATTCTGTTCTGCTATAAACTCCTTCCTAGACAGGGATAAATATTTCTCATCAGACTTAGTACCTGAATCCTGTTGAAAGAATGAAGACAGAAAAGACCCTTACAAGTCATCATAACCTGATCCCGATTTTGGCTGTCATAGGTACCAGAATCATGCTGCACAGAACCGTCTCCATTAGCAGACTTTTTAGCCATACTTCGAGTTACTGCGCAGGAAGGATAAATGTTAAAATCCAACTGTGGGTCATCACTGGTTGGCTTAGTTGTCAACTGCACTGCAGGAACAACTTTACCATCTGCCCGGTCATTCCCTAACAGCAAAGTACAAACGTTTGTAACATCTTCCACTGGTAAACTGGAGCATAATCCGATCTTAACAGGTCCCGAAACCAAGCCTGACTGTAAAGTTACCCTGTGCAATGGCACAGAAACCATGCTGCCCCCAATACCCTTAATAAGATTTACCTCACCAATGTCAGTCTCATCACCAAACTTTAGAACGCTGTCTAATATAAGTGACTGAGAAGCCCCAGTATCTCAAAGAATTTTCACTGGTACCAGGGCTGACCCTTCCTTCACTAATACAAACCCATCTGACATAGAACGATCGAATCCCTCTCAACTCGGTCAGACCTCTCAGTCCTTAACTGAGCCTCAAGAGAATGTTCAGAACCCTGCGGATTTATCAGTGCTTCAACTTGCTGATCACAGGCATTTGGGGCTGCCTCCTTTTCCTTTTTCTTCTTCAGGATGGAACAATTAGCATCATATGACCAGCCTTCTTACAATAGTAGCAAGTAAATAGTAAGACCACAATATTTCTCCTTCAACTGCTTCCCTTCATCCTTACTCTTGTCACTAGTCCCAGCTTTAATTTCCAGTTTACCCTGGTTATCCCTGATACTGTTTTGGAAGCTTTTACTCAGGGTAAATTTAACCTTATGAGTTAAAGAAAACTCATCTGCTAATCTAGCAGACTCCTGCAAAGTGGCAGCATCCTTTTCATCTAAGTATGTCTTTATGTCATCAGGGATGCACCTTTTGAATTCTTCAATTAAAACCAACTCTTTCAAGCTGTTAAAATCATCATTTACATTTTTAGATGTGCACCAGCGGTCAAAACACACAAACTTCTCATAAGCAAATTCTATATATAAGTGTGGTTTACAGATTTCCTCAAATGTCTAAATTTTGCCTGTATGCTTCTGGGACCAACTCGTAAGCTCTGAGCACAGCCTCATTCACAATGTCATAATCAGCTGCTTCATCAACTGTCAAAGCAGAATAGGGTTGCTGAGCCTTCTCCTTAATTACACTTTGTGAGAGAATAGGCCAACCCTCTTTTAGCCACTTTAAACTCTGAGCAACCCTCTCAAAATGCTGAAAGTATTTATCAACCTCTGCCTCGTCAAATGGAGGTACTGTACCAATTTAACTTCCTGACTGGCCTCAAACTTATCACTAGAGTCTAACACTAGACCCCTTTGCAGCAATCTCTCTATCTTTTCCAGCTCAAACAGCCTCTGTCTTTCTGCTTCCTCCCTCTGTTTTCCTGCTTCTCTAGCCTCAAACTGCCTCTGCCTTTCCGCAGCCTCCATCTTTAACTTTTCTAACTTGTACGGGAGCTCAAGCTCACTAGGTTTACTTTCATGAAACACCTCCAACTCCTCCGGTTTAAACACACACTCAGATACATAATGCTCAGCTATTATCCTCTGCATCTGTGCCCTCCTCATTGTTGATTTCACCGGAACAAGTTTGAACCTTTTAGCAGTACTCAACAACTCAATGCTACTGACGTCCTCTAATGCCTCAGATGTTGGCGGTTCCAGAAATCTATCAACATCCATTGCTGCTGATTTTCCACACACAAATAAATCTAAACAGATTTCCCCAATGAAACTGATAATTAATCAATCAATACACCACCAAATTTGTTCATATCCTGGATGCAGGCCCCAATTTTGTTACGAATTGTAACGCTTTAGAAATGAACCAGCAACAATAGACTACACCTGGAGTCTGGTTTTAAGGTGAAAACCACTATCTTTATTAGTATTGACTTATAATATAGTAACTTAAGCAAGATAACAATAGTTAACAGTGTTACGTGTATATATGTGTGTAAATATAACTCCCAAACTATTGAGCTCTGGGGAAACAAGGCTTAAGAGTCTTGAGATGGTAAAGTATGAAAGTTCTGTTCATCCACAGAATGGATGATGAGAGAGAGATATTTGTAATCCAGGGTAAATATCGAGAGAAGGCAATTATGTCGAATTCCACAGGTTCATGGTGGTAAAAGTGGAGAACAGCCGCTGTAGATTTTATCCGTCATCGTTCCAAATCGACATACGAATTATCTCCAAAAGTGACTTGTCACAAGGCGTATCGTCTTCAAGTGAATTACCACACCACACCTAGGCAAGGGTGTGGTCTTCACAGGATACCCCAAATCCGATCCACTCCTATGGATCAAACGAGGTGACAACCACACATTCAACGTTCGCTGAATCGATAATTAACCCACCCTTGTGGGCATTGGAAAGTTCTAAACAGTGACCCTTGGCCACCAGTTCCCTTATGTCGATCCTTCCATTTTTTTCTCCTTCATCTCTGTCTGACTCTGAGTGTCTGTGTCCTTGGTTAAAACTAAACAAGCTGCGAGCGATGTAAACAAGCCATAAGTCAGACTGATTCGCCTTAATATCTCTCTCTCTCTCTCTCTCTCTTAAGATGACAGTCCACAGCAAAGGAAACCCAGGGATTCATAACAACGGCTACTCCCCATTGTGAACTGACTGGTGTGCCAGTAGTTGGGATGACTGAGTGAATCCTTTCCCACATTCTGAGCAGGTGAATGGCTTCTTCCCGGTGTGAACCTGCTGATGTCTCTGTAGGGTGGAAGAGTGAGTGAATCTCTTCCCACATTCTGAGCAGTTGAATGGCTTCTCCCCAGTGTGAACTCGCAGATGTCTCTGTAGGTAGGATGACTGAGTGAATCTCTTCTCACAGACCGAGCACGTGAATGGCCTGTCCCCGGTGTGAACTGACTGGTGTGCCAGTAGCTTGGATAAATGAGTGAATCCTTTCCCACATTCTGAGCAGCTGAATGGCCTCTCCCCTGTGTGAACTGACTGGTGTGCCAGTAGGTTGGATGACCGAGTGAATCCCTTCCCACAGTCTGAGCAGGTGAGTGGCCACTCTCCAGTGTGAACTGACTGGTGTGCTAGTAGTTGGGATGACTGAGTGAATCCCTTCCCACAGTCTGAGCAGGTGAAAGACCACTCCCCACTGTGAACTGACTGATGTGCCAGTAGTTGGGATGACTGAGTGAATCGTTTCCCACATTCTGAGCAGGTGAACGGCTTCTCCCCAGTGTGAACTCGCTGATGATTCTGTAGTTGGGATGACTGAGTGAACCTCTTCCCACAGACTGAGCAGGTGAATGGCCTCTCCCCAGTGTGAACTCGCTGATGAGTCTGTAGTTGGGATGACTGAGAGAATCCCTTCCCACAGACTGAGCAGGTGAACGGCTTCTCCCCAGTGTGAACCCGCTGATGTACCTTCAGTTGGGATGACGCAGTGAATCTCTTCCCACAGACTGAGCAGGTGAATGGCCTCTCCCCTGTGTGAATTCGGTGATGACTCTGTAGGTGGGATGACTGAGTGAATCCCTTCCCACAGACTGAGCAGGTGAATGGCCTTTCTCCAATGTGAACTGACTGGTGTGCCAGTAGTTGGGATGACTGAGTGAATCCCTTCCCACATTCTGAGCAGGAGAATGGCTTCTCTCCAGTGTGAACTGACCGGTGTGACAATAGTTGGGATGACCGAGTGAATCCCTTCCCACAGTCTGGGCATGTGAACGGCTTCTCCCCAGTGTGAACTCGCTGATGACTCTGTAGGTTGTGTAACTGAGTGAATCCCTTCCCACATTCTGAGCAGGTAAATGGCTTCTCCCCAGTGTGAACTCGCTGATGACTCTGTAGGTTGGATGACTGAGTGAATCCCTTCCCACATTCTGAGCAGGTGAACGGCTTCTCCCCAGTGTGAACTCGATGGTGACTCTGTAGGGTGGATGAATCAGTGAATCTCTTCCCACAGACTGAGCAGGTGAACGGCTTCTCCCCAATGTGAACTCGCTGGTGTCTTTGTAGGGTGAAACAGTGAGTAAATCTCTTCTCACAGACTGAGCAGGTAAATGGCTTCTCCCCAGTGTGAACTCGCTGGTGTCTTTGTGGGGTGAAAGGGTGAGTGAATCTCTTCTCACAGACTGAGCAGGTGAACAGCTTCTCCCCAGTGTGAATTTGCAGGTGTCTCTGTAGGTAGAATGACTGAGTGAATCTCTTCCCACATTCTGAGCAGGTGTACGGCTTGTCCCCTGTGTGAACTCGCTGATGACTCTGCAGGTTGTATGACCGAGTGAATCCCTTCCCACAGACTGAGCAGGTGAACGGCTTCTCTCCTGTGTGAACTGACTGGTGTGTCAGTAGCTTAAATGACAAAGTGAATCCCTTCCCACAGTCCGAGCAGGTGAACGGCTGCTCCCTGGTGTGAACTCGCTGGTGAGCCATTATGTTAGATGACCAAGTGAATCCCTTCCCAGAGTCTGAGCAGCTGAACATCCACTCCCCGGTGTGAACTCACTGGTGAGCCACTAGGTCAGATGACTGAGTGAATTTCTTTCCCAGAAATTCAGCATATGACAAGCCTTTGCCCAGTGTGAACTGACTGGTGTGTCCACAGGTGGGAAGACCGACTGAATCCTTTCTCACACACAGAACAGATGAATGGCCTTGGCCAGTGTGAACCTGCTGATGTACCTTCAATTGAGATGACCGAGTGAATCCATTCCCACTGTCTGAGCAGGTGAACGGTCTTTCCCCTCTGTCAAATGTTGGGCATGCCAGTTGGTCAAATGACCGAGTGAATCCCTCCCCACTGTCTGAGCAAGAAGGATGGTTGTTTGAATCCCTTGCTCAACTTCTTAAGTACCTAGACAGAGGCAGCAAAACTGGCATGCCGCGTTTGAGAATCCTGGAGCAAATTCCTTCTCATTTTTAACCTGTAAAAAGATTTACAAATTCCATCAATGGGTGCAGGACAACATTTCAGATGAGATTACTTGAGTTGCCACGGTTTGATCTGGTATCACACTGTTACAGTGAGGTTGAACCCAAGTTGGACAGAGAAATCATCTTCTGTCTGGGCACAATGCTGGTATCTGGAATGACCATCAATTCCCTGACGCTCTTCCTGTCTCTATAAGAATGGGGCATTTCTGCCATCTCCAATTCATGCCTTGGCTCAGTTTGACTCTCTCCATTGGTATTATTCCCTGTTCCTACTGAGCTGCATGAGTGCCTGGCCCCACAGTAACTGAAACATTATCACGCAAATAGTCTTTCAAGACGTGCAGCTGGGATTTTCTTTTATGTATTATTAACTTAAAGCGCCACAGTTTTAACGCCATATAAAAACTTCCTGCCGAGATGAATGGTTGGTCTGCACAGCTGTTAAAAGTACTTAGGGTGATTTTTTGTAATATTTCAGGTTCTTGTCACAGTCATAGAAAGTTACAACATAGACCCTTTGGGCCACCTAGTTTGCGTTGAACAATTTAAACTGTCTACTCCCATTCCTCTACCATCCAGGTACCCATACAAACCTCTTAAATGTTGAAATCATGCTCGCATGCACCACCTGTGCTGGCTGCTCATTCCACACCCGGATAACCATCTGTGTGAAGAAGTTTCCCCTCATGTTCCCCTTAATGTTTCACCTTTCACCCTTAACCCATGGTCTCTGGTTGTAGTCCCACCCAATCTTAGTGGAGAAAGCCAGCTTGCATTTACCCTATCTATGCCCCTCCATCACAATCAAATCTCCCCTCAATCTTCTACATTCCAAGGAATAAAGTCCTGACCTGTTCAATCTTTTTTTATAACCCAAGTCCTACAGACCTGGCAACATCCTTGTGAATTTCCTCTGAACTCTTTCAACCTCTTTTACATCTTTCCTGCAGGTAGGTGACCAAAACCGCACACAATACTCCAAATTCAGCCTCACCGATGTCTTCTATAAATCAACATAACATCCATCTATTGTTGTCAGTACTTTGGTTCATGAAGGCCAATGGGCTGAAATCCTTCTTTCCATCCCTATCTAACTGTGATACCACTTTCAGTGAATTAAGGACTTGTATTCACAGGTCCCTTTCTACTACAACATTCCTCCGTGCCCGGCCAGTCACTGTGAAAGACCTCCCTTAGTAGATCATACCAAAGTGCAATACTCACACTTGTCTGCATTAAATTCCATTTTCCATTTCTCAAACCATTTTCTCAGCTGGTCCAGATAGCAGTGCAAGCCATGATAGTCTTCCTCGTTGTCCACTACACCACCAATCTTGGTGTCATCCACAACTTTGCTGATCCAGTTAACCACACTATCATCCAGATTACTGATATAGATGACAAACAACAACAGATCCAACTGATCCCTATTGCACACCACTAGTCACAGGCTTCCAGTCAGAGAGACAACCATCTGCTACCACAGTGTGGCTTCTCCCAAAGACAGTGTCTCATCCAATTTACTATCTCATCTTGAATGCTGAGTGACTGAACCTTCTTGAGCAACCTCCCATATGAGACTTTGTCAAGTGCCTTGCTAAAGTCCATGTAGACAACATCCACTGCCTTGTCTTCATCCACTTTCCTGATAACTTCCTCGAGAGATTCTATAAGATTTGTTAGACATGACCTACCGTGCACAAAGCCATGCTGTCTATCTTTAATCAGTCCACATCTATCCAAATACTTATATATCCGGTTCCTGCACATACGTTCCAATAACTTTCCTTCTACTGATGTCAAGCTCACCACCATATAATTTCTTAGTTTATTTTTAGAGCCTTTCTTGAACAGTGGAACAACATTGGCTGTCCCCCAGTCCTCCGGTACCTCACCTGACACTGAAGATGATTTAAATATTTGTGCTTGGGCCCTGACAATTTCTGCACTTGTCTTCCGCAGGGTCCCAGGGAACAACTTATCAGACCCTGGGGATTTATCCATGGTAATTTGCCTTAAGACAGCAAACACCTCCACCTCTCTAATCTGTACAGGGTCCATGAAGTCGATGCTGCTTTGCCTCACTTCTATAGACTGTGTCCAACTCCTGTGTAAATATGGATGCAAAAAAACTATCTCCCCCATCTACTTGGTCTCCTCATATGGATTATCATTCTGATCTTCCAGAGGATTAATTTTCCCCTTGCAATCTTTTTGCTCTTAACATGTCTGCAGAATCCCTGAGGAGTGTCCTAAATCTTGTCTGCTGGGGGGCAACCTCATGCCTTCTTTTATTTCTTTCATAAGTGTTCACGTGAATTTCCTGTACTTCATAAGTACCCCATTTGTTCCTATTTACCTGTACCTGGAATGCACCTCCTTTTTATTGATCTGGGAGATGAAAGCCAAAGGGGTGACAAGAGTTGTATGGTGGGAGTTGGGGGTAGGGTGGTGTTTAAACTGAAATTGCAGGGGGAATAGGAGCCTGGATAACAGAACAGATAATGGAGGGGTTGTGGAAACAGATGTTGTTCAGACCTCAGACAAAGTCAGGAATGAAAAAGTTGAGCATGGTGCAGTGAATATGCTGAGCCCTGTATATTTCAATACAAGGAGCATCGTAGGAAAGGTGGATGTGTTCAGGGTATGGATCTGAATTATGACACTAGGATCTGGCAACTGTGGACTGGGACAGGCTGCTTTATGGCAAAGGTGTACTTCGTAAATTGAGGCCTTCAAAGCAATATTTTGTAAGTACAAAGCGGGTATGTGCTTGTCAGAATAAAAGGTAAAGATAGAAACTATAGGGAACCTTGGTTTCCAAGAGATATTGAGACATTGGTATTGAGCACAAAATGGAGTTACATAATAGGGATAGCGGGTAGGTTCTTATGAAGAATAAATGCAAGAGAACAAAGAAGAAGTAAATCAGGATGGCTGAAAGAAGGCATGAGGTTGCCCTCACAGGAAAGATGAAGGATAATCCTAAGTGATTCGAGAGATAGATTAAGAGTATAAGTATTGCAAGGGACAAAGTTGGTCCTCTGGAAGGCCAGAATGGTAATCCATGTTTGGAACCAATGCAGATGGGGAAGATCATCTCTATTTACCCAGGAGATGGACACAGAGTCTATGGAAGTGTGGGCAACAGCATTAACATCATGGACCCTGTACAGATTAAAAGAGGAGATGTTTGCTATCATGAGGCAGATTAGGGTGGATAAATCTCCAGGGCATGACAAGGTGCTCCCTCGGTCTCTACAGGAGGTAAGTGCAGAAATTGTCGGGGCCCCTAGCAGAGATAATTAAATCATCCTTGGTGATAGGGGGAGGTACCAGAGGATTGGAGAACCGCCAATGTTGTTTTGCTGTTTAACATAGGAATGAGAAATCTACAACATATTGTAGGCCCTTCGGCCCACAATGTTCTGCCAATCCTCATACCTACTCTAGAAATTGCCTGAAATTTCCCTAAATCATAGCCCTCTATTTTTCTAAGCTCCATGTACCTATCCGAGTCTCTTAAAAGACGCTATTGTATCTGCCTCTACCACCGCTGCTGGCCGTGCATTCCATGCATCCACTACTCTCTGTGTGCAAAACTTACCCCTGACATCCCATTGGTACATATTTTCAAGCACCTTAACACTGTGCCCCATCGCGTTAGCCATTTCAGCACTGGGAAAAAGCCTCTGGCTATCCACATGATCAATACCCCTCATCATCTTCTACACGTAAAAAACGCTCTAAACATAAACAAGGAAATTATACATTGCTCTGAGGATTTGTTGGAAGTATACACAATTATGAAGGTAGAGATAGGGTAAACGCAGCAGGCTTTTTCCACTGAGGTTGGGTGGGACAACAACCGGAGATCATGGGTAAGTGAGGAAGGTGAAAAGTCAAGGGGAACATGTGGAAAAACTCTTCACTGAAATGCTCGTGACAGTGTGGAATGAGATGCCAGCACAAGTGATTCATGCCAGCTCGATTTCACCATTTAAGAGAAGTTTGGATAGGTACCTGGATGGTAGGGGTATGGAGGGCTGTGGTCCCAGTGTAGGACATTGCATTAGAGTTTAAATATTTTTGGCATTGTCTAAATGGGCCGAATGGCCTGTTCCATGGAACTTCTCCATGTCCCTATGACAGAGAAGCTGGGCACATTTGATTGTCAGGGGAAACTGGCAGGAATGACAATGGAGCAGCAATGGCTGGAGTTTCTGGGAGCAATTTGGGAGCTGAGTGATAGATACATCCCAAAGAAATGGAAGCATTGTAAAGGCAGGAGGACACAACCATGGCTGAAATGAGAAGCCAAAGCCAACATAAAAGCCAGAGAGGGCAAATAATAGAACAAAAACTATTGCAAAGATTTTTAAAACTTACAGAAGACAACTAAAAAAAAATGAGATATCCTCAGGACATTGAATTATGATTTGTAACCATTAATGTTTCTTGGTTGCACCCAAAAGTCTGAGGCATTTAGAGGAACAAAATATCCGGGGCCTCAATATCTCTTGAAAATCAGGGACCCCTGCACCAGTGACCTTTCAACTTTTAATTTGGCAGGCACACACAAACTCTGCACATTCAAGATTGCACTTCTGAAGAATTCCCACTTACCAAGTACTCCTTTGCCAGAAAACAGCCTGTCACAAACCGCACTTGTCAGATCCTTTCTGATACCATTAAAATTGACCTTTCTCCAATTTACAATCTCAACCCGTGGTCCTGACTTCTCTTTTTCCATATTTACTTTAAATCTCATGGCATTATGATCACTAGATACAAAGTGTTTCCATACACTAATTTCCATCACCAGCCCTGGATCATTTCCTAACAGCTTATTGCACACTTCTACATTGGGAACTCTACATGCTGATTGAGGACACAATTGACAAACTCTACCCCAGCTAGACCTTTGACAGTATGGGAGACCCAGTCAATATTTGGAAAGTTAAAATTGCTTACTATATCAATATTTGTTTCTTGGCATATTCTGCAATCTCTCGACAAATCTGTTCCTCTAGATCCTTTCTGATACCATCAAAATTAACCTTTCTCCAATTTAGAATCTCAACTCATGGACTAGACCTCTCTTTTTCCATAATTACTTTAGATCTAATAGCATTATAATCACTAATTTCTGTCACCAGCCCTAATTAGGGGCACATTTGACAAACTCTACCCCATCTAGTCCTTTTAAGTATGGGAGTCCCAGTCAACATATGGAAAGTTATAATCACTTACTGAATCCACCTTTGTTTCTTGGCATGGGGTGCAATCTCTCTAGAAATGTGTTCCTCTAAATCCCTCAGACTGTTGGGTGCAACCAAGTCCCAGTAATGGCTACAATATCATGATTCCCTGTCCTGAGCTCATCTGGCTTTCCTATGACGTTTCCTGCATTGTGACATACACAGCTCAGCACATTCATCACACCATGCTCAACCATTTGATTGCTGACTTTGTCTGAACAACATCTGTCTGGGTGTAAAGAAAGAACCCTCTCCCTCAATGTCACAAAAACAAAGGAACTGATTGTGGATGACAGGAGGAATGGAGACAGGCTGACCCCTATTGACATCAATGGATCTGGGGTTGAGAGGGTGAACAGCTTTAAGTTCCTCGGCATAAACATCACCAAGGAACTCATGTGGTCTGTACATACTGGCTGTGTGTCATGTGGCTGTGCGCCTCTTCCACCTCAGATGCTTGATGAAGTTTGGTATGGAAGAACTTTCTACAGGGACACAATTGAGAGCATCCTGACTGGCTGCATCACTGCCTGGTCTGGGAACTGTACTTCCCTCAATCGCAGGACTCTGCAGAGAGTGGTGCAGACAGCCCAGCGCATCTGTAGATGTGAACTTCCCACTATTCAGGACATTTACAGAGACAGGTGCGTAAAAAAGCCCGAAGGATTATTGGGGACCTGAGTCACCCCAACCACAAACTGTTCCAGCTGCTACCATCTGGGAAATGGTACCACAGCATAAAAGCCAGGCCCAACAGGCCCCTGGACAGTTCCTTTCACCAGGTCATCAGACTGATTAATTCATGCTGATGCAATTGTATTTCTATGTTTTAATGACTGTCCTATGTACTAACTATTTATTATAAATTACTAGAAATTACACATTGTACATTTAGATAGAGAAGTAATGTAAAGATTTCTACTCCTCATGTTAATTAAAGATGCATGTCATTTCAATTCACCCTCTCCACTATCTGTTCTGGCATTCTGACTCCAATCCCCTCTGCAAATTTAGTTTAACCACCACCACCCCTCCCCCACCACACACTAGCACGAGCAAGCCTTACCACTAGGATATTTGATCTCTGCTAACATATCCCCTATCAGCTCTTTGACACTCCCCTGCCAGGTTATCCCCCCCCCCCAACAGTTTCTAAAGTGTTGTTGTGTGGGATGGCAACAAGAGTACTCTGCAACAGCTAATTAACCTCATTCCCCTTCCTGACTCTCACCCAGATTCCTGTGGGTGAGAATTCACCTCTCTTCATGTCATATCTATCACCCTCACCAACTCCTGGATGATCTGGAATTCAACCATTTCCAGCTCCAACTCCCTAACGTGTGGGGTTACAAGCTGCAGCTGGATGCACATCTTGTAGGTGAGGGTGTCAAGGACACTGGAAGTCTCCCCACCTTCCCACCAATGTCCCATCTAATTTGTAATGACCGGTGTGCCAAAAAATCTTGCCTGTGCAGTTTTTACCCATTGACAACAACATGTGCACACTGAACTTTAAATAGAGAGGTATTTATTTTAACAGCTAGCAAATGAGAACTTTGATCTCCTCTGGGTTTGATCGAGTTCATCTGCACTCTCACACAACCTATATAGCAGGCCTGTAGAGGGTTATGAAGGATTTTCTCACCAGACCTTTTGCACACCGTCCATATCTGATTTGCTCGCTAAATGATGCTTTAAAAAGTCAGATTTCCAAATATTACTCCACTTCCTCCCACTTGCAAATTCTCCAGCAACTTTTGCATTGCCTCAATACACACAGGTAACACCAGTTTCTGTCTTGTACATAAATATTTCCCCTGAACCCTCCCCCAGGGGACTGGCGGCCAATGAATATGAAGGAAAGGGCAGTAGTCTGTCTCATTGGAGTCTGGCACATTTGTGATGTGAAAGCTACTTGTTGCCCAGGACAAAGGTGTTTGATATCATTATGTACCCAGAGGGAATGGGTCAAAACATGTTCCCACGGGTAGAAAGGTCCAGAACAAGAGGAGGTAGAACAAGCAACACACACAAAATGCTGGAGGAACTCAGCAGGCCAGGCAGCATTTATGGAAAAGAGTACTAATGCTGAATTCCTCCAGCAATTTGTGTGTGTTGCTTGGATTTTCAATATCTGCAGGTTTTCTCGTTTGTGATTGAAGGCAGAACGGAGGTGGTTTTCTCACCTGCTGATGAAAAAGATTTTGTTCCCTTTCTCCGAGTTCCTAATCCTTGCATTTAGACAGCTGGAGCTCAGCTCTGTCTGAGAGATCCATCGGATCCCATTCCCTCATCAGCCGGAAGCTCCCCGGGGCCCGTGTACGGATCGTGGTGCTGAGAGAGAGGGAAGAGAACAGGACTGTCCCGGGATTACGGTTCACGGTGTCCGGAGCTCACAGCAATTGTCCCGAATTCGGTGTTGAAAACCCCTACCCGCAGCCGGGGAATATCTCTTACCTGGAGCCGATTTCTCAAGGCCTTTGTGTACTGCGCGCATGCGCGATATTCGGGAACAGCCGGTGCATTCAATCGGTGCTTCAGCGACAGCGAAAATTCTCGCAGAGCTTTCTGGGTAATCACGGAGCCATTAAAAGTATCTGCAAGCACCGGTTCCATGTCCATACCTCAGTAGTTTTTTTGTGTAGGAAGCTCGGCAGCTCTTTTAATGCAGAAAGCAGCTCCCATAAGCAATACACTTAATATAAACAAGCTTTCCGCGTGTCTAATGCCAAAGTAGAACCTTGTTACAAATGCAGATATGAAACACAAGAGATTCTACTGTTGCTGGAAATGTAAACAAATACACACAAAATGCTGGAGGAACTCTGCAGTTCAGGCAGCAACTAAGCAGAGTAGTACACAGTATAGGCATGCTGAAGGGGCTCGGCCTAAACGTTGTCTATTTATTCCTCTCCACATTTGCTGCCTGATCTGTTGATTTCCTCCAGTACTTTGCTGAAATTAACCACCTTTTTTTTCAATCAAACAGTTTCAAAGTGTTTCTGATCTTTCATTTGTAGCCATATTCTGCTGGTTGGATTCCTCTTCCTCCTTGTCCTTGTAAACTCTTAATTCCCATCTCTTCCTGGAGCCCTAAAGGCCTGACTCAGGCTGTTAACTTTTTGGTTTCTGACTCTACACCATCGAAGATTCACTCGCTCATCTGCTGTCAGACTTTAGAGGCTCATTCAAGCAACCCAGCTGTCTGAGGCACAGACCTTTGAAATGAGTGAAAATGACACAAAACATTGAAAAGATCAGGGAAGAAGGAGCTTAACCACCTTAGTCCAGAGCCCCGAAGAACGTTAAAACCACAGAGAGCTCATCGCGTTATTCAGCCTGGACAGAAGCATGCAGGAAATTCATGCAGGTGTATAGGATGATGGGAGGCCTTGGTCGTGTCGATAGCCAGAGGCTTCTTCCCAGGGCTGAAACGGCTAACACAAGGGGACATAGGCTTAAGGTGCTTGGCAGTAGGTACAGAGGAGATGTCAGAGCTACATTTTTTAAACAAAGTGTGGTGTGTGTGTGGAATGTACTGCCTGCGATGGTGATAGAGGCGGACACAATAGGGTCTTTTAAGAGACTCTTATATAGGTACATGGAGATTAAGAAAATAGGGGGCTATGTGGTAGGGTAATCCTAGGCAGGTTCTAGAGTAAGTTACATGGTTGTCACATCATTTTGAGCCAAAGTGTCTGTAATGTGCTGTAGATTTCTATGATTCTCTGAAATTCAAGGGAAATCTCCTATCCCACGGAGTGGTGACTAGTTGCACCCTGTCATCACAGGGAGAGTGAGAGGGGAACGGCAGGGATAGATTTTGATATACTGATATGGAACAGAAACATGGGCAGGGACCAGATGGGCCGAGAGGACTCCCTAGTGTATATTGTGAGTGTGGCAGAGACAGTAAGTACCTGAGACACGGGATTTGATACAGAACTGATTTATCTTTCACAGATCCACAATATTAAACACCAGTCTAGTTTAAGGCTAACATCAGCAGAACGGACTCCTCCAATACTCAGTGATCAGGGTTCAGTCCTGGGTGTGATGAGCAGCCGCAAGAACTGCAGAATCTGACAGTAACAGTCCCTCATGAACCTGCAGCTGCCTTCAGTCACTGTGATGGTTAAACATTTAACACAGAGCCATTCATTTGAGAATTCAGCCTTTTCTATGTTTCTGAGCTTCTCATAAATGTGTACAGTTTAGTTAAGAATTGCTCCAGAACTTCCACACAATTCAAAGAGTTTATTACATTTTTTTTATTTTTGTTTTGCACCACTTACGTAATTTACCTATTTAATATGTACATTATTGTAATTCATCGTTATTAAAATCTATTGTTATGAATCAGGTCCTACTGCTGCCGCAGAGACAACGAATGTCATGACATTTGCCGGTGCTATTAAACCTGATTCTGATATTGATATGGGAGAACCACCACCGGTCACCTGATCCCAGTTACCGCAGATCGTAATGTGAGATTGAAGCCTTTTCTATTTACCTGCATTCCTCAGGAATGACAATAGTTCAGTTAAGTTTCCTTCTGAGGTTCCAAAGCAGAAGCTCAGTCTGTCTAATATTTCCACACAATTAAAATGGGGAGGAATGCAGCAAGAATGTCCAGGTTGTGAGGATCTTTGAGTGCATGGCCTGCTTTTCCGATGCAGGGGAAGTGCAGGAAGAGTCCATGGAGGGGAGGCTTGTTTCTCTGATGTTCTCTGCTCTCCAAAGTTCTCTGCAGTTCCTTGCAGTCATGGGCAGAGCAGTAGCCATACGAAGGCGTGAAGTATGGACAAGAAGCTCAGAGACCTCAGCCTTCACCCTACCTTGTGTAGCTGGATCCTGGACTTCCTGTCAGATCGCTGGCAGGTGGAAAGAGTGGGCTCCCTCACCCCTGTCTCTCTGACCCTCAGGACACATACCCCACAGGGCTGTCTCCTTGGCCCCCTCTTTTACTCCCTGTATTCCCATGACTTGTGTCGCCACCCACAGCTCCAATCTGCTAATTACATTTGCTGACGACACTACACTGATTGGCCTAATCTCAAATAATAACAAGGCAGCCTACAGAGAAGAAGTCATCACCCCAACACAGTGGTGTGAAGAACACAACCTCTCCCTCATGGTGACAAAAACAAAGGAGCTGGTTGTGGACTACAGGAGGAATGGAAACAGGGACCAAATTCAACATTTCCAAGTTTGTTATTGACACAAAATTCACATTTTAATATTGATCCTGACACAATGTATTTTATATATTGTTAATGACATAAAACGTATTTATAGATTGTGACTGACAGAGAATCGTATAATTTGTGTTCCGTGTGTTATCTGAATGTACTTGCCTGTGATGCTGCCACAAGTCAGTGTTTCTCTGTACCTGTACCTTCCCGTACTTGTGCACTTGGCAATAAATTCAACAGGACCTGAGAAATCTCAGTGAGATTTGATTAGTGATGATCATCTTGGCAGCTCGGTCGGTCGAATGTATGAGACAGTACACTGTTAAATGCAAAACCCTGAACAGTGTTGATGATCAGAGGGATCTTAGACTCCCGGTTCATCGCTCCCTGAAAGAGACTGCACAGATTGATTGGGTGGTTAAGAAGGCAAATGGTGTGGTTGTCTTTATTAGTTGAAGCATTGAGTTGAAAAGTCGGGAAGTTGTGTTGCGGCTGTTGCGAGCCTGCGGTCGGACTGTGACTGTGTCTTTAGGAGCGCCGCAGTGAGGAGGCGGGACTATGACGTCAGTCACAGGCTGACGGCGCTAACTGTGGATTTAACCATAAGAGAGAGAGAGCGATCTGCAGACAGGCAGTCGGCCAGTCTAAAGAGAGAGAGAGAGAGACTGGAAAAGCTGATAGTTTCAGTTTGTCGCAGCTGAGGCTTGGAACTCTCCTATGCCCGCAGGAGTGGGTTGATCATCGGTACACGGAACCACAACGAATGCGTGTAGCTATCACTTCATAATATCCACAGGAGTGGATTTTGGAATATCTTGGGGGACCGCTTGTGTTAACCCTTGCCTGGGTATGTTGTGTGGTAACCCCTGGAAAACCGTATTCCTGTGACAGGTCACTTTCGCTGATAACTTGTATGTGGACGGATTCAACGGATAAGAACTTCGACGACGGTTATTTTGGTGTAACGGCCTTTTCTCTACGTTTCACCCTGGATTACAAATATCTCTCTCCCATCATTTATTCCGTGGATTACTGAACTTTCCTACTTTACCGTCTCAAGACTCTAAGCTTTGTTCCCTCAGGCTCGATAGTTTGAGAGTTATATTTACACATATATACACATAACACTGTTAACTTTCCTTTATACGGTTAAGTTACTATGTAATAAGTAGGTATTAATAAAGATAACGATTTTAACATCAAAACCAGACTCTAGTGTGATCTCTATTGCTGCTGGTTCGTTTCTAAAACGTTACAGTTTGTAACACAGCTTTATAAAACTAGTTAGACCACATCTGGAGTGTTTCATACAGTTCTGGTCGCCCCCACTCTCGGAAGGATGTCGGGGCTTTGGAGAGGGCGCAGAGGAGGTTTACCAGGATACTGCCTGGATTGGAGGGCATGAGCTATAACGAGAGGTTGGACAAACTTATTTTGTTTTGTACAGAGCGGCGCAGGCTGGGGTGAGACTGGATGAACGTTTATAAGATTACGAGAGGAATAGATAGAGTGGACAGATGATATAATTTTCCAGGGGGTTGAAATGTCTAATACATTCAAGGTGAGAGGAGATGTGAGGGGCAAGTTTGTTTATTTCCACATAGTGGTGGGTAGCTGGAATGCTCTGCCTGGGTTGGGGGGTGGGGAAGAGAGAGAGAGAGTTAGAGAGAGAGACAGAGAGAGAGAGAGAGAGAGAGAGAGAGAGAGAGAGAGAGACAGACACACACACACACACACACACACACACACACACACACACACACACACACACACACACACACACACACGCGCGTCACGTGACCCCGTTCGCCCCTCCCATTTAACCGCAGATGGGCAGCATCTGCGGGTCTGTTTCCGAAGCCCCGCCCTCCGGATGATGCAATAATCACTTCGGGCATGCTCACAGTCTCCGAGTGAGCGGTGTTTACCTTTCTCCTCCAGTGCTGAAGCGGATCGTCTGTGAGTGCGGGAAAGTGTCCTCGCTTCCTCGCTTGGGGACCCGGGCGTCGGGATCACTGTTTGCGGGCCGAAGATATCACTTTCCCATTGGTGAGTATAGATCCTGAGCGGGAAGATCTGATGTTGGCCGTGAGCCCGGAACTGAGGGCCGATTACTCATTTAGTACCCAGTTATCTGGGCTCGTCAAAAATGTGTAGACTTCACTTAATCTGTATTGAACGATTCAAACCAGGATCCAGGCTGTCTATTTCCACAGAATTGAAATAGCAGTCCCGCCAACAGGTCACGTGAGGCTGCTTCCAGCAGATTTGCCCCGCCCTCCGCTTTGCGACGCACGATCACGTGGTATGTTTCCTCCATATTGTGTTGGGGAATCTGATGTTGGCCACTGAGTCCCGTTAACTTCTCCCAACTCGCCTCGCTTCCTGAGGCTCCTCGCGTCAGTCCTTGAGCATTATGGCTGTTGTGTCATCTCCCTGACTGGGGTGGGTGAGGGAGGACGTCCCAGGTTGAGGGGATGTTTGATTTCACTGCCTGCTTACCGAGGGACTGGGAAGTCTAGGGGAGAGAATGGTTTCTGTGATGTGCTGATCTGTATCCAAAGGTCTCTGCAGTTCCTTACAGTCACGGGCAGAGTAGTTACCATGCAAGGGGTTGAAGTGCCCAGATGGGAAACTTTCTATGGTGTGCTGATAAAAATTTGGTGAGGGTCAAATTGTAAATGCCAAAGTTCTTATTGTTTGTTCTAACTTTGTCATTTTAAGATCTTTTATACGGTAGTGTGTACTATTAATTCTGTATCTATGTATTGCTGGAGAACCATCACTGATCCTCCTTGAACTCTTCTCCACCTGGTTCCATTTGCTCATTCCCTGCCCATCTTGTTCAACCTCTGTCCAGTCTCTCTCCCCCCCAGCTTTAGTGATGTATATCAACCATCTGGGTCAACCTTGGTCCACCCTGCATTACACCTCTTCAATAATATATATCAGCAATCTTTCTTCTAACACTTGTCTTCATTGCAATGTGTTCTTTTACAGCTTTGGCCTCGCTGAGTTATTTCTGGAATCAGTTTTTGTGAGCTGGAATGCCAAAGGGTCATCAGGTTCCAGTTCTGTTGTGCATTGGTGTGGAGGTGCTAGTTGTGAACTGTGACTGGCTGACACACTGCAGCATTTTACTGGTAGCAAAGAGTACTGGGAGAGTTGGTGCTTGGGATATAATTCTGTGATCGGCATTCCAGGGATATGGAACTGTTGGTGTTTTGGCTTTGACATTGGTCACTGCTTCTACAGATGGGGCTGGGTGGTCGTACTTCTGCAATGAAGCAGAAATTTCAAGCAGCTGGACATTGGTTGTGGGGGAATCCCTGACTGCATCACCCAGTGAGAGATGTGGGGACGATGTGTGAGACTCTCAGTGTGGGTAAGTGACACGTCCAGCTGTGTGGCTCTGTGAGGTTGGGTCCTGGGATATCACAGTTTTAGATCCAAGTAAAATGGACCCAGGTTTATGAGGTGTTGAGCGAATATTTCTGGTCTGGGATCAAATGTTCATATCTGGAGTTCCTTTGGAAGAAATGGCTGTTAATCTGAGGAGAGAATGAGTTTGTATTCCATCCCTCACAAGGAGAGGCTGTGATCAAATGGGCTGTTCTGTGTTTACACCAGTAGAAATAGACCTGGGGGTTCAGTGTTCAAACTGTGTATGGAAATTCCTCCTCACTGTCACCTGTCTGTCAGGCAGTGGAAATCAAACAGGAACTCACGTTGCTGGCGGTCTGCACTAAAAATGGAAAATTGTGAATGCATTCTGACAGAGGATTGTGAACCTGAATCGTTAAATTTGTTGCTCTGCCCACAGCAGCTCCTCTCCTGTTGAGTGATTCTGGTGATTCCAGTTTCTTTTTATTACGTTCACCCTGGAATGGTTTACATTTCCTGATTGTCTGTTATACGTGAAAATGTGTTCAGTGTGGTTGTTGCTAACAAGGTTCACATGAGTAATCTCAGAAATGATCGGCTTTATGAATGAGGAGCCTTTAACGGGGTGGTGAAAGCAGGTGTGTGGTTAAGTAAACTGACTGAATGCTGAAAAGCCTGGATACAGTGGACATGGAGAGGACGTTTCCATTACACAGAGAGTCTGATTTGACAGCACAGTCTCAGAATAAAGAAACTGAGATGAGAAAAATTTCTTCAGCCAAAAGATGGCTGATGCGTGGAATTTGTTGCCACTGAGTGTGGTTGAGGCTCCCATTTGTGTATATTTAGGGCAAAGATTAATATATTCATGATTGCTAAGTAGCTTCAGGGTTACAGGAGGAAGGCAGGAATATAGTGTTGGAATAAATCTCAGCCATGGTTGAGTGCTGGAGCAGACTCGATGGATCAAATCACCTAATTCTGTTCCTCCATCTCATATCTTACCATGACTGAACGATGAGTCCTTCCTATCCCAAATCAAGTCTTGTGACTTGTCAGGGACAATTACAGATTTGTTCACTGAGATCATTATATTTGTCTTCAATGTTTAGATTTCAGTGAGCAGAAATATTTTGTTCTCCTTTGTATTGTTGACATGCTTCATTATCTTTCATGTTAAAGTTAGACCTGCGGTGAGAGTTTTATTGGAAGAAAAACCCACAACTGGAAGTGAACCACGACTGAAGATGAGGGAACAGTAGCAAGTGAACCAGCCCGAGGACTGAGAGCACAAACTGGAGAGAACCCATCTGACTCAGGGTTTCCATTGATTCATCAGGAGAAAGTTTGGTGAGTCTCATTTACTCAGACACTGGTCCTTTAGACATTACATATCTGTACAAAGCAAGGTAGGGAATAGTTGAGGTGAGAATGAATGTGCCCAGAAATATCAGTTATGCCTTTGTCAGTCCCAGTTGCAATCACTCCAGGTCTGGTAATATTCTGTCAGTATCCCAGCTCTTTAAACTCACGCACATTCTCTCAGTGTTTGCTCATTTGAAGAACTTGCATCTTCTGAAGTAGCTTTTGGTGGGTTCTAAGTGTGGAGAGGGAAAGAGGGGTGCTTATATTTACTATCTTGCAAAAAGAGGTAATTCTTTGAAATTACTTGCTGCAAACTCACTACCCAAACTCTGGAGAACTCCACGAGGTACAGGGCCTCGACTCCAATAAACAGCTTCCTATCATCATCATCTGCTTCCTATCGTCTAGCTGTTCCCAACAAATATAATTCCTCTCAGTGATCAACTATCGGAATGATTCACTCACTTTTAGATGAACGGGTACCTACACTGTTGGGGTGTTTAGATTGCCGGGAGACAAGGACCACAGGGACGAGAGGTCTTTAGTTAACTGATATGAACCTGTCTTTACCCTGCTGGCAATTCTGGTTTATATTAGTAAAACTGTTGTTTCTGAAAATACAAAACAACGAGACACTGCACTGATTGAACCACCCCAGACCAGATCACTCTGGGAAGTCCTCCTCAGAAACATTGGAGTTTTGTGACCCAACTCGAGACAAGCACCACACTGCCCACTCTACGGACAACATGGTAGAGCAGGGTATCTTGCAGGGGACTTTAAATCACACAATGTTGGTTCACTGATGAAACCCATTAGGTTTCCTTCGCTCACTCCCCGAAATCATAAAAAAACTCCATTAAACAGCTTTTCAGTACAAACTTTCACCCATATGTGACGTCATTCTGATGCCCCCACATAAAACCATAAAACATAGGAGCAAAATTAGGCCATTTGGCCCATTTCTCCTGTTCTGCCATTTATTCATGCCTGTTCCAATTTTCCTCATTCCCAGTCTCTCTCCTTCTCCCCATAAACCGTCATCAATCAAGAATCTAGGAACCTTTGCCTTTGATATCCATAAGTACTTGGCATTCACAGCATCTCATGGCAAAGAATTCCATAGATTCACCACTCTCTGGCTGAAGAAATTTACCCCATATCCGTCCTAAAAGAATGCCCGCCTATCCCCTTTAATCTGAGGTTGTGTCCTCTGGTCCTGGACTCTCCCAACACAGGAAACATCCTCTCCACATCCACTCCATCAAGGCCATTCACCATTTGATAGGATTCAAAGAAATCATCCTTCATTCCTCTGAATACAGGTCCAGAGCCATCAAATATTCTCATATGACAGGCCATTCAATTCTGTACTCATTTTCGTAAACCTCCTTTGAACTCTCTCCAGTATTAGCACATCCTTTCTGAGATAAGGGGCCCAAAACTGCTGAGAATAATCCAGGAGCTTTGTGAAGTCTCAACATTACATCCTCACTTTTATATTTAGTTTTGTATTTATATTTTATATTCTTGAACTGAATGCAAACATCATACTTGCCTTCCTCACAAAAGACTGAATGCACAAATTAACCTTTAGGGAATCCTGAACAATGGCTCCCAAGTCCATTTGCACCTCAGATTTTTTTTGTACATTCTCTCCATTTAGAGAATAGCCAACCCTTTCATTTCTTCTAGCAAAGTGTATAATCATGCACCTCCCAAAACAGTATTCCATCTGCCATTTCCTTGCCCATTTTCCTGATCTTTCTGTAGCATCCCTACTTCCCCAAAACGACCTGCCCCTCCACCTATTTTTACATCCACTGCAAACTTTGCAACAAAGTCATCAATTCCATCATCCAAATCATTGGCATATAACATGAGAAGAATCGTTCCCAACATAGACCCCTGTGGAACTCCACTAGAAACCAGTAGCCAGCCAGAAAAGGCTGTCTCTATTCCCACTCGTTTCCTCCTGCCAATCAGTCACTACCTTTTCCCTGTAATACCATAGGCTCAGAGCTCGTTAAGGAGCCTCACGTGTGGCACCTTGTCAAAGGCCTGAAAATCCAAGCACACAACATCAACCAATTCTCCTTTGTCTACCCTGCTTATTATTTCTTCAAAGCATTCCAACAAATTTATCAGACAAGATTTTCCCTTGAGGAAACAACGCTGACTCCGGCCTAATTTATCTTGTGCCTTCAAGTACCCTGAATTCACATCCTTACCAATCGTCTCCAACACCGTTCAAACCACTGTCAGACTGAGTGGTGTATAGTTTCCTTTCATTGCCTCTCTCCGTTCTTGAAGAGTGGAGTGACATTTGCAACTTTCCAGTCTTTCAGAACCATTCCTGAATTTAGTGGTTCTTGAAGGATCATTACTAATGTCTCCACAATCTCTCCGGCTACCTCTTTCAGAACAGTGGGTGCAAACCATCTGGTCCAAGTGACTTACCTGCCTTCAGATCTTCAGTTTCCAAAGAACCTTCTCTCTTGTTGTGGTCCCTTCTGTACAGGTCCCACCTTCCCTGGAAGAGAGCCATGGAACCAAAAATCTTATCCCCTCTCCTTCCCTCCCCCTCCACATGCCTGATGTCATGCATGGTTTTGCTACACTGGGGTCTGACTTCATGTGTGCAAGGTTTGTTTCTCGTGGTTGTGCAGTTTAATCTTTCTTCCATTCAGACAAGGGAGTGAGATCCAGATCTGTCACATTCTCTCATTGTGGGTGGGCATTTTTTTTCCCCATTGACTTTATTCCACTGTTACAACTTGCCGAAGAGCAGCCAATGTTTCGAGGTATATAACCCTATTAATGCAAGAAGGAAGCCTTTTCTGTTTTTCTGGGCTTCTCAAACATTTGTACACTTCGGTTAAATATCCCTCCGGAAGTTCCAGAGGAGAAGCTCAGTCTGTCTAATATTTCCACACAATTAAAGTAGGAAATTGTTTATTATTGTCATGTACCAAGGTTTAATGAAAATTTTGTCCTGCATACCATCCTCTCAGATCAACACATTACAACAGTAGGTTATGGTAATTCATTAACAGAGTGTAACAAAGCATTATGGTTACAGAGAAAATCCACTGCAGGTAGACATATGGTGCAAGGTCACATCGAGTTACATTATGAAATCAAGAGTCCATCTAACAATGCTGAGGAATTTTCAGTTTGCTTATAACAGCAGAATGGAAAATGTCCCTAGGCTTGGGAATCTTTAACTATGTTGCCTGATTTACTGAGGCTGCAGGAGGTATAGAGAGAGTCCATGGAGGGGAGACTTGTGTCCATGATGTGTCCACAGTTCTCTTCTATTTCTTGAAGTCAAAAGAAGAAAGTAGCCGTACAAAGGTGTGAAGTATCCGGATGGGATACTTTTTTATGGTGTAAACTTAAATTTGCTAGATGAATAACAACACTACAAACAGTTCTTTACTTTATCCTTTTCCCCAGTTTATTTGTTCGAACTCAGCCGTCAAGAAGCTCGGGGCCAAGCATCAGAGAGACAGAATTCGTCTCCCTCTGGCTGCTCATGATGAATCTCAGTCCAACATGCAGAAACGTTACAGTTATAGAACTAGCGAAACAAAGAGCACTTTAGTTCAACTGGTATTCCCACCAAGGCTGTTGGAGCAAAACTTAATTTCTTAGATAAGAGAGTCCACTAAATCAGGGTTTTAAATACAAATGAATGTTCTGTCCAATCCTTATCAGTTATTCTCTTTTGTTAGACAAAGGAATGAATTTAGTTCAATTCGTGTCTCATGAGAACTCAGCTCTACATAACATTCCCAAGAGATATCTGTGTCGTTAATCTAAACAAGCTGCAAGCAGATTCCTCAGTGAAGGACAGAACAGAAATTTGCACACTATCCGGAACAGAGCACACATAAGTTTGGACTTAGTTTTAACCTGTTATTTACAAGAACCCAAGAATCATTTCTTACATCCCCCAATACCCTTAAAACTTCACCACCAGAGTGTTGTAGCAGATAGTTGCCTTTCTGACTGAAAACCTGTGACTAGTGGAGCGCCACATGGATCAGAGCTGGGTCTGTTGTTGTTTGTCATCTCTATCAGTAATCTGGATGATAGTGTGGTTAACTGGATCAGCAAATTTGAGGATGACACCAGGACTGGTGGTGCAGTAGACAGCGAGGAAGACTATCATGGCTTGCAGTGCGATCTGGACTGCTGGAAAAAATGGTTTGAGAAATGGAAAATGGAATTTAATGCAGACAAGCGTGAGGTGTTGTGCTTTGGTTGGAGCTGCCAGGGTAGTTCTTACACCGTGACTGGTATGGCACTGAGGAATGTTGTAGAAGAAAGGGACATGGGAATACAGGTCTATATTTCACTGAAACTGGTGGCACAGTTCAACAGGATGGAAATAAAGATTTTGGCACATTGGCTTTCATAAACAAAAGTGGTAAGTAGAGGAGATGGATGTTATGTTGACATTGTACAAGATATTGGTGAGGCATAATTTGGAGTATTGTGTGCAGTTTTGGTCACCAACCTACAGAAAAGATGTAAAAGAGTTTGAAAGAGTTCAGAAGAAATTCACAAGGATTTTGCCAGGTCTGGAGGTCTTGGGTTATAAGGAGAGATTGAACGGGTCTGGGCTTTATTCCTTGGAATGTAGAGATTGAGGGGAGATTTGATGGAGGTGTGAAAAAATTATGAGAGTTATAGATGGAGTAAATGCAAGCTGGCTTTTTCCACTGAGATTGGTTGGGACTACAACCAGGGTCATGGGTTAAGGGTGAAAGGTGAAACATTAAGGGGAAAATGGGGGAAAACTTCTTCACACAGATGGTCATCCAGGTGTGGAATGAGCAGACAGTCCAACTGTTGCATGCGAGCTCAATTTCAGCATTTAGGAGGTTTGTATAGGTACCTGGATGGTATGGGTGTGGGTGTAGGCAGTCTAAATAGTTCAGCACAAACTAGAAGGCCCAAAGGGCCTGTTTCTACATTGTACTTTTCTATGACTCTGTGACATGAAATAGTACTAATATTAATGTAATTCCTTTTAACAGCTGTGCAGACCAACCATTCATCTGGTCAGGAAATGTTTACATGGCTTTAAAACTGTGGCACTTCACATTGACAGTAGATAATAGAAAATCCCAGCTGCACGTCAACAAAGGCGATTTGTCTGGGAGTGTTTCAGTTACGGTGGGGCCAGGCACCCATGCAGCTCAGTGGGAACAGGGAATATTACCAATGGAGAGTGTTAAACTGAGCCAAGTCACAGATTGGAGCTGCAGAAATGTCCAATTCTTATAGAGACAGGAAGTGCTTCAGAGAGTTTAATGGTCATTCCAGATACCAGCACTGTGCCCAGTTAGAAGATGATTTCTCTCTCCAACTTGTGTTGAACTTCACTGTAACAGTGTGATGCCAGATCACACCTTGACAACTCGAGTGATCTCTTCTTAAGTGTTGTCCTCCACTCATTGATGGATTTTATAAATCTTTTTTCAGGTTAAGAACGACAAGGAATATATCTACAGGAATCTCGAACACAACACACCAGTTTTGCTGTCTCTGTCCAGATATTTAAGAAGTGGAGCAAGGGATTCACTCGATCTTCCTTCCTGCTCAGATTGTGGCGAGGGATTCACTCAATCATCTGACTAACTGGCATGCCTGTCGGTTTACACAGGGGAGAGGCCATTCACCTTTTCAGGCTGTGGGGATTCAAGGTCAATTCATGAAGGTACATCAGCAAGTTCACACTGGGACAAGGCCATTCACCTGTTCTGTGTGTGAGAAGGGATTCAGTCAGTCTTCCCACCTGTGGACACACCAGTCAGTTCACACTGGGCAGAGACTGGTCATCTGCTGAAATTGTGGGGAAGGATTCACTCAGTCATCTGACCTAATGGCTCACCAGCGAGTTCGCACTGGGGAGTGGCCGTTCACCTGCTCGGACTGTGGGAAGGGATTCACTCAGTCATCTCATCTACTGAGACACCAGTCAGTTCACACTGGAGAGTGGCCATTCACCTGCTCAGACTGTGGGAAGGGATTCACTCAGTCATCTCAACTGAAGGTACATCAGCGAGTTCACACTGGGGCGTGGCCATTCACCTGCTCAGAGTGTGGGAAGGGATTCACTGAATCATCCTCCCTACAGAGACACCAGTCAGTTCACACTGGGAAGTGGCGGTTCACCTGCTCAGACTGTGGGAAGGGATTCAATCGGTCATCTCATCTACTAAGACACCAGTCAGCCCACACAGGGAAAGGGCCATTCACCTGCTCAAACTGTGGGAGGGGATTCACTCAGTCATCTCTACTGAAGATACATCAGCAAGTTCACACTGGGGAGAGGCCTTATACGTGCTCAGACTGTGGAAAGGGCTTCATTTTGTTATCCCAACTGAAGGTACATCAGAGAGTTCACAATGGAGAGAGGCCATTTGCCTGCTCAGACTGTGGAAAGGGATTCACTTCGTCATAGCACCTACTGAGACACTAGTCAGTTCACACCGGAGAGTGGCCATTCACGTCCTCAGTTTGTGAGAAGGGATTCACTTCATCATAATGCCTACAGAAACACCAGTCAGCCCACAAAGGGAGATGACTGTTCACCTGCTCAGTCTGTGGGAAGGGATTCACTCATTCATCTCAACTGAAGTTACATGAGCGAGTTCACATTGGGGAGAGGCCATTCATCTGCTGTGAATGTGGGAAGTGATTCACTCAGTCATCTGACCTTATGTAACTCTTGTTTTGGCTAGCAGTATAATATAGGGGGTGATAGCCCCCCAGCCCGGAAAAACTTGAGAAATCTCGTTTGGGTGGATACTGCACGATGTGTCCCCTGTTACAAATCAGTACCCTGAAATAACAAACAGTACACAATCTGTGATTAAAGGATTGCGCTTTATAATTCTTACTTTTGACTATATGGTTCGTGAAGAAATAAGAAAAAGGGCCCACTCTCTCCATTCGCGTCTTCTCATCTCTCCCCGGCAAAAGACCATGAAAATCTCTCTTCCAGACTCACAAGAAAGAACGTTTCTCTCATTGGATCACCCACACTCCAAAACCCTGTTATCTCTAGTCATAACCCAAACATTGCTGCTGCAGAGAAACCATTACCTCAGCAGTGAAATATTACAGAGAGGCTATTATGTTAGCAGTGAAACCTACAGCATGTTACACTTGTGTCACACTACCGGGTTCACACTGGGGAGAAAGTTTCAATAAGCTGCATGCTGGATATTTGTCCATCATTGTTTCTCAATGCAATTTCAGCAGTGACTGTCGGTGCTGAACTCTGCAATTATTGCTGCTGCTCACCACACCCAGTTCTGCACCCTGGTCACTGGGCATGGGAGGAGTTTCTTCTGCTGCACATTCACCTTTAACGGGACTGGAGTTTAATATTCTGGATCCTAGACAAATAATTCAGTTCTATTTTAAACTCTGTCTCCAGTACTTAGTGAATTTACAACACAACTAGTGTACAGTAGAGAGTCAACTCAGGCCGGCTGGACCCTGCCAGTGACTCAGTTCCACAACAGTCCTTTTAAATCCTCCCCTGTTGTTCCCCTCTCGCTCTCCCTGTGGTGATGGCTTCCAAACAGTCACCACTCTGTGAATTAAGAGGTTTCCTCTGAATTCTCTGCAGACTGAAGAAGTCGAGCTGACTGCAGTTCTGTCTGAGATATTCTTTGCCCCTCCAATCTCTGGGCTGAGGGAGAATGACATTGGGAGTTAACCTCCTTAATCATGACTCTTTTTCACATTATGGGTCATTTTTTCTGCTTCTAAAGGGTTGTTAGAAAACACCACTGTCCTCTAAAGACTGAAAACAGAATGGAAAACCATCAGTTGGATGTTCAACGGAGAAGAGTCAGAAACCAGAGGCGGGCACAGGGCAGAGTTTGGGACTCTGGACGATGGTCGGGGTAAGAATGTATAATGAGGAGAAGGGTATCAGCAGCGGGGCGTGGCAACATATGTCAGAGTAGCAACATTTGGAAGCTGATTGACAGGGAAAATAATTCGTTTGTCTGACTGATGACACAAACACTGCCTTTTGTGAGGTGCTCCTCTGGTTGAGGAACATGTGTGTGTGGGGAATGTTTTTATCTATTGAGGGAGTTGTTCCTGCTTGTTTATCCTGTAATATTATATCCAGATGGTTATTATGGATTGTCCTATTAGTGGTTATGTATTGATTATCATATACTTTGTAAGATTTTTACTCTAAAACTGGATAAGGCTTGAATTTATTGTGCCTTTATGATGTTACGGTGGTCATTCATAAGTTTGTATTTTAAAGCAAGATTTTGGTGAATGATATTTGTCACTTGATTTTACCTATACAAGTAATCAGATTGAGTTAAATTCCTGCAGGATCCCAGAATGTTTTGGACTGTGTCTGGTTTCCCTTGGCATTTTCTGCATTTATTGCCTGGTTTGTTTGTCTTTAATGTAATTTTGATATTTTAAAATGTTAACTACCTTGTTCTGTATTTCCCCAAGAAACCCCTATTTCTGTGAAGAGGTCTCCAACTCTCAGTCAGGTGCTCGATGCTTCCCTGTCACCAGCTAGTCTGCTCAGATCATTGGGATGTCTCTCTTGGAGGGTCATACTCATTCCACTGGTTAATGTTTTCTTCCATAGTGATGATTCATTTTTCTGAGTTGGCCTCTCATTTAAGTTTTCTGGTCTGTATTTCTTATCAGAATTGTATATACTCACATGGAGTGCTGAATCCTGTATTTTTGATGAAAATATATACTTTAGAAATCTTACCAGACTGTTGAGTGATTTTTTTTTTAATGTCTGTTATAGCTCTTCCTCCTTCTGTCCTTGGTAGTGTTAATCTAAGTGTGTTTGAGTGTAAATAGTCTTTTCTGAATTTGTCATTTCAGTTCTTATTTTTCTTTGTAAAGTTTCCAGATCGGAATGGAACCAAGATATTTTGCCAAGGAATATATTAATATGGGAATAGTGAAAGAGTTTATTGTCTTTGTTGTATTTGCTATACCATGGAAATATGTTTGGCAAATGTTCTTAAGCCTTGAAGTAAATTTTGAAACATGTTTTTGCTTTTTCACACTACTTTCTATTTTCTCTGCTTGTTGATATTCCAGATACCTGTGTATCAAAAGTTCTGATGAAGGGTCTTGGCCCAAGATGTTGCTTCCCAACCATAGACACTGCCTGACCTGCTGATCTCCTCCAGCACATTGTGTGTATTGCTGTAGATTCCCAGCACCTGCAGGGTCTCTTGTGTCCCATATACTTGCATGTTTCTTGAATAGGACACACAGGTATGCAGAGAAGGTTGTATGGTTCTGTTGGTAAAAAGTAAAATCAAATCATTAGAGTTGGAAGGTGTTGAGTCACTGTGTAGAACAGAGGAATAGCAAGAGTGAAAAGACACTGATGGGATTTTTATAGAAACTCCCCATCAGTAGTATGTATATCTTCCACAAATTGCAATGAGAGAGGGAAAATGCATGTCAAAACAGCAATATTGCCATATTCCTGGGAGATAGTCATGCAAATATAATGGGAAGATCAGGTAGTTGCTGTATACCAAGAGGGTGATTTCCTAGAATGCCCACAAGATGGCTTTTTAGAGCAGTTCCTGGTGGAGCCCAGCTGGGGATCAGCCATTCTTGATCAGAAATTAGAGGTGGGAAATCCTGGCAGTCGTTGAATGTTTGGAGTTGTGGAGACGTCATATTTTAATTGTGCTGAATATTAATTTCTGTGTCTCTTTGTCTTGGAATCGAAAGGCTCTATTAAATATTGTCTGATTGCCATTACAGATGTTTGATAACTGTTGAACAAATAAGAGCATGCCATTTTCTGTGATATTTTTAAAATATGGTTGCATTGCAGTTTTAAAATATTCCACAATGTGTGGATCATAAGTGAGTTCAATTGAAAGAGAAAGAGGAAGATTATGGTAATGAATTAGTTTTTGGGAGTTGTGTGTTTCTTTAGTTTATGTTGCGTGGATGATTGAATTCATCATCTTTTTCACCATACATGTGGCAGAAATTGTGTGTCTCCTTGCCAGAAGTGATTTCCAGGAACGGATGTGAAATTCGGAGCCTGAAAGACTTTTCAAAATTCTATGAAGTGTTAGTGTATGGGAGCCTCAGCTCCCCACATCTTACTCTCCTAAGTTCTGTAGAATACATGCTGAGGCCTTTTGCTTCACAAGTTGTTTATTCTGTATTCTGCAATTGCTTGCGATGGTTTTGAAGGAAGACAAGTGTGAGTATGGATGTTTACTTTGCTCGCGCTGCGTTGTCAGTTTGTGTCATTTTGTATGTTTCATTTATTATTGATTTCAGAGGGAGACACGGATTCCACACTGGCCATGTGGATTCAGGGCTCAAGGGATCAAAATATGAGCGTATCTACACCCGATATGATAAAGCCACAATTCAAAGGTCTTCAGTGAGGAGCTTCAATGTCTTCTTGGACTCCAGACACAAATTTTCCTCTTTCACCTCTGATCTGCCCACACGATCTCCACTCTCCTCCTGTTCTTCACTTACGTTAGAGCAACTCGCCAAGGCCTTCTCTTCCCCCCTTCTGACTCGCCATAGCCCTATCTGATCCTTTCTTCCTAAACCGTAAATATCTTTCTTTCTTTTCTCTTGATGGGTTGCTCCACATTTCTTGTAACCCAGGGTTACTTTAGCTATCATCATTTCCCTGCCTCAATGAGGCAAACCTATATTGAACCCTATGTAAGTGCTCCCTGAACAACATCTCTTTCGCATTTCCCTGAGAACACCATTTCCCATTGTCCTTCCCAAGTTCTTGCCAGGTAGCACCATAAATCGCAGACCCCTGATTAAACACAGTCCATGCACTCTGGTCCTGTCCCTGTGCAAGGTAAATGTCGGGGGGTTCTGCTCTATCATTCTGAAATGCTGACCCGCGGAGAGATCTGCCACCTGATCCGTTTGCTTTTCTACTATTAGATCTCGTATGGACTGTTCACTAGCCCGCCTCATAGTGACATGAATCCATCCTGGACACAACTGATAAATTATTCCATACCAAAAACTTTTACCCTGGGGGAGGTGCCGAAGAATATTAGGGACGTTTCAATTGTCAGTGCCAATAACATGTCCAAGTTCCGCTCCCGATCGTTTCCTCACTGTTCTTCTTGAATTTTTGTTTTGTTAATCTGGTGGGCGACTGTATAGAATACTCCAAATCGGCTGATCATGGTTCTGCGTTCGTCTCACAGTCTATTAACAAACGAACGCTCCACGTCGTCCTCCCTTTCTGCAGCTGTGATACTATCTCTGGTTTGCCATCACAATCCCTTCACACTCTGTTACCCAACCCGGTCCATTTTTCAAAATCTAAAACACGGAAAGTCCTGAAGCCATTCCTGCCCTTGTGACAGTCGAATGTCTGTGCTAGTTTGGATCACACTTCAACCGTTGTAACAATCACGCCAGCAGCATTCAACGTTAGTATTGTTACTACCTGAACTGCATGAAGTCAGCAATCTTCCATCAATTCTGCATTTTCCGGATGACCAGGCAAATGATTGTTTGAATTCAAGAGGTATTTGCCAATGCAGTTCATTGTAAAACAGCTTTATTTGAAAACTCTGCGGTGTTGTAATTAGACGCGGGCGTTATCTACACAGATGGCCGTTTGATGTAAACACATATGTCATTCCATTCCTCAGCTCTTCTCTGAAATTCCTCTGTGTCAGTGTATAGATACTAGTATTGGTGCACATGCTGAGAAATTGCAACATGTACCCAAATTGTTGGAGAATGTATACCGGGGAACTCAAATATCTGTCCTGGTAAAAATAGTTTTGCACTTGCCATTTCAGGGAAAAGGCTACGTAGGGCATCCACAATAATATGAAATTAGCTGATATAGAAAACAACAAAATCATCGATCTTCTGCGGTTTTCCACCTCGGCATCTTTCTGATTGTCGCTGCTGTGCAGAAGCCTTCTGCGGACTCTATTTGCCACAACGATATGTCTTACAGTTAACCCGTTCAACACCAGGATTAAGCCGATTGGTAGCAATGGTTTCAAAATACTGTTCAGTAATTCGTATCCTCTCCACACGGGTGAAGTAACGAATTCGTATCTGCCGGTGCACCGCCACGGCGTGTTGTCAATGATGACGTAAGGTTCAAGCGCAAAGTAAATCGGGACACTTCTTCCACAGCTCACTATAACCACAGTCACGATAACCACCGTTGCTGTTCTCTCGGTGCAGTATCGCTCCCGCAGCTTTCGACAACATATTGCGATGAAGCGATCGAAGGTAAAACTGACCGTAAACCAAATAGAACAGTCCGTCGCTACCCTCCCAAATACAACTGTCAGAGCGCATACAGGAGTGATGAGCAGGAATCTAGAGTAAATGTAGATATTGTTGGACTGTTCCACTAAAACAACAACGATAACCACCATCAGATCCGCTGCTGCCATTCCAACCAGGTAACGGGTGTTGCATTTGGAGAGTCCGCATTTTCCACGAAATAGGATCACAATCGCCGTTAAATTAACTGCAATAAATTGAAAAAAAAGGAAATATAATTAGAATAAATGTAGATATTGTTTGTCTGTTCCACTAAAGCAATAACGACAACCACCATCGGATCCGCTGAGGCCACTCCGACCAGGTAACGGGTGATGCATTTGCAGACTTCGCATTTTCCCCGAGATAGGATCATAAATCAACCTCAAGAAATGAGAAAGCAAAATAGATTTATGTTCAGCAGCAAATATCTGAATGCCCCCATGGATATGGTCTGTTTGGAAGTGGAAAGCGGGAGTCCATTGTGTGCGGTCTCCGTCGCTGCACTCCGGCTGGAGGACGAGACGGATGTGAGTGTCAGTGGATTGGCGACCTTCCGAGTTTCACGACTCACGTACCGGTGAACGGACGATCGTGCCAGTAAACAACACCATTTCCATTATTAGAGGTGAAAGAGTTGAAGGGATTGTTTGCAGCGATGAAAAAGTGGAATCAAGAGATACAGAGCTCAAGTTATCATTTACTGATTTATGTAAGAACAGACATACGTGTCGAAAATAGACTGAACAATCATTTAAATAAGCTGCCACGTTGTTATAAGGTCCACACTGGTAGAAACTCGGACCCAGAAAAGTATAGACCAGCATCACTTCAGAATGCCTAGCCAGGTGAAATTATGAAACAATGCCAATATCGGCACGGACATAAATGACAAAAGAAAAATCACTTCGATCAAAGTAAGGAAAATGAAAATAAAACAGTCAGATGTTTGAATTCTCCATTCCAGAAACACGTTTCAGCCGATGGTAGCATCTGCGCTCAGTAACAGTGCGGATTCCGCAGCAGAGTAACGACGGCACCGTACATAAAGCAACCAGCTCCGACATCTTACCGGGAACACCAACCGCTACAAGTGCAGGATAGAAAATGGCCGCGATGTAGTAAATCGCCGGATATCCCATATTCCGTCAGAAGCAGCGTTCAGTTGTACGGCAGTTTTCAGCTGCTCAGCTGGACTGGCGATCGGTTTAGCAGAGTTTTATTGAGGTGACAGCAATTCCACTGAGGCAATTAGCGTGGCTATCACGTCAGGGACGTTAGTGACAACCAACTGCACAAACACTTACGTTAAACTATTTTTACTCACTGTCCCCGTGTCATGAATATGACTCCTCAAGGGATATTGCCATCTATTTACTTTAAAACAAAATAAGATGTGAATTTTCCATGTTATTTTTCCATGATACCTGGCTTCAGTTTTTTAAATAGTATTTTTTTTAATATATCTGTGTTGCTTTTCAAGTAGGCATTCATCTTGAAGTCGATTTATTTTGTAACATCTGACGCAGCACATTCGCTTCTGAAATTGAGGGAAGTAGTTTGTTATGGCAAGTGAAATAGAGAAACTTCTTTATTAAAGGGGAACATTTGTTCACATTTTCTTTCGTTCTTTCCAGTCATTCTGGGCGGTTTGAGTGATGGAAATCACAGTGACAGCTGACATGTGTTACAATAAAATACACTGCACATATTCCTCCAAACAATTTAAAAGATCCACAGCGATATTCCAGAGACCTGTGATCAAAAAGGGAACGTGTATTCGGGAAATTAGCGAGGGCTGCAGACAGTTTAAAGAACGATGTTTTCCAGCGCACAGTTTGACAGGAACCTGACCTCCACCAGTCAATGACTAAACCACCCATATTCGTGACGTGCGATGCAGTCTATTTAACTTTAAAGTTACTCTCAAACCTGCCACAATTTACCACTTTTTCTCCATCCATTCTCTGTTTGAACAAATTGACCAAGTAAACTCTATGAAAAATCCACAGGTTCTCAGGCTGTTGTGTTATTTGCCAGGAAGTTGACTTATTTTCTCCTGATTTACTCTCAATTATATTGCCTTTCGAGCGTCACTATAAGTATGTAGAGCACAGTGGGTGTGTTCAAGCTCACCTGTCAATCACACTGCCTTCTGCTCTTGTAGTACAACACTCCGTGCCCTTTGTGTTTCTCGTAGAGATGAGCGGCCCTCGGCTTATTGGAGAGAGTCTCATCACTCTGTTTCCGTTATGAAACTCGCACTAATGTGCGGCCCTCGGCTGACTCGAGAAAGTATCACCTCTGCCTTCAGATTCAACCCCCCATAGTGGGAATCACTTGGTTCCTTTCCGGGTTGAACTCCATCTGTAACTTCTCAGCGCTGCTCTGCGTCCTGTCACTGTCCTGTTGTAATCTGTGACAACCTTCTACACTATCCATAATGTCACCAACCTCCATATCATTGCAAATACAATAACCCACCTTCCCACTTCTTTATCAAATCGTTTATAAAGCACAAAAAGCCGGGGGTAACAGAACACATCTCTGCAGGACACCACTGGTCACCAGCATCCAGAGAGAAAACGCTCCGACCACACGAATCCTCTGTCTTCTGTAGCCGTCAGTTCTGAATCCACCAGCCAACATTCCAGGGTGCCAAGCCTTCTGCCGTTCTGAAAGGTCATACCATGATTAACTGTAATAAGTGTCTTTTTTAAAGTCCATTTATACCATTTCAACTTCTCTATCGTTATCAATGTACATTGTCACAACCTCAGAGAATTCAGCCGGGCTCGTGAGACATGATCTGCCCCTCACAAAAGCCATATTGATCCTCGCTAATCAGGTTACACTTCTCCAGATTCTCGTAAATCCCGTTTCTAAGAATCTTCTCCAATAGTTTGCTCATCATTTAAGTAGGACTCACTGGGCTATAATTTACAAGGTTATCCCTAATCCCATTCCCGCTCCAATCCCCTGATAATAACTCTGCGGATAGTGATAACGCAAAGGTAATCGCCAGGTATGCACCCAACAATCTCTCGCCCCTGCTTCTCGCAGTTTCGCGCGACCACACAGGAGGATTTAAATATCCAAATATGCTGTTTTATTTTTCAAAATTGCAGTATATCTTCTCTCTTAAACTAGATATATCGCACATCAGCGCATGTAACACTGTCTTCACAAACGTCATGATCCCTCTCATTGGTGAATACTGAAGAAAAGCCTTCATTAAGGAACTGTAATCCCTCCCCCGCTTCCAGTGCACGTTTCATCTTCTATCCTGACCGGTCCTACTCTCACTTTAGTCATCCTCTTCTTCACATACATCTAGACTGACATGGACTTCTCCTTAAAGTTACGGAAGACCTTCTGTAGAGTTTGAGGTGAAGGCTTGCCCTCGATCCCGCCCCTACAGGGCACGAACGGCAAGCGAGGCTGCTCTGTACATGGTCTCGGGAACGTCCCTCTACGTCAGTTCCCCTTGCGCTTGGTACAGAAGCATGCGGCAGGCCTAAAATGCTAGGCAGGTGGTTGGGAGTGTTTGGGTCGCAGGAGGAGGCTAGTCACCCTGGAGTCTCCCTTTCGAAGGGAAGATAGAAGGGAGGGGAGTTGGGAGCCGGGTGCTCCGAGGTACATGTAATGACGACCCGCTCCAGCTTCTCGCTCAGGCAGGGGAAGTTTACTCTCGGACACTGCTGACCTCCAGTACGGCCCGACTCCAGCCTGCACTGAGCTCCAGCTCCGACTCCAGCCAGCTGACGGGAAGGAAGGCTGGCTGCGTTCACGTACCGCATGGGACACTCTGGGACCGTCCCGTCCGAGAACTGCAGGGGGCGCCACACAGGGTAGGTGAGGCAATTTCTGCGGAGTGCCGGAGAGAGAGAGGGAGTGAGGGTCAGGTCGGAGAGGTAGGGCGTCACCGAGGTGGAGATTGTGGAGAGAGGAAGGGAAGGTGAAGTCGGCGAAGTATGATTGGGGAGGGAGATCACGATACGTGTTGGAAGGTGTGGACTCAAGTTGACGGGGAGGGAGAGGTTAGTCCGATGGAAAAGGAGTGAATGTTTCACAGGGACTGTACAATGGTGGGAGTGCAATCCCATAATATCCGGCTGGTTGGAAAGCCCTCTACATCCTTAACGAACATAAGCCTTTTCACTGACTCACAAAGCCGCACCCTTCTTCATTCTAGTCTCTCTCTGTCAGTCCCCAGTCACCCTTTCTCTGTCCCCGACTCCTGGCCTGCCGTCTCTCTCTAAACCATAGTTTCGCCCCCATCCCTACCCGGCTCTCTCATAATCTCTCCTCCTAGTCTCTCTCCCGCTACTCGCTCTCCAGCCCTGGCGTCTCTCCTATTCTCTTTCTTCCTCCAGTCTCCCTCTCTCCTCTCTCTCTCTCCCCGTTATACTGATCGCCACTGCTTGTGTCTGAAACGTCTTCCTCCAGTCTCACTAGCCTCCCACTTTCTCTTCATGTTATCGTTCCTCTACCCTCTCTTCCTCCTTCCTCATCTTTCTTGCCCTTCTCTCTCTCTCTCACTCTCTCTCTCTGTCTGTCCCTCACCCGTCTCTGCCCATGCCTGCGTCTCTCTCTTACTCAGAATCTCTTTGCACCGTGTCTCTGCTGTTCAAGCTTTTCTCCGTCTCTCCTGCTTCCCGCTCTCCCTCTCCAGTATATTTTCCTCGATTATCTACGCAGATATTCTCTCTCTCTCTCTCTCCAAGGTTCCCTTTCACACCCAGTCTATCTCTTCCTGCGAGTTTCCAGAGCGGAGGTAGGTCAAGTTGGCGGCGCGAGTGGTCTCAGCCGCTTCTTCGGGATCAGCCGGTGTTGCTAAAGTTGCGGTTAAGCGTAGGTTTAATGGTGGCGGTATCCTGCTATACGTTAAGAAGTCCAATTATTGTCGGTGTTCACCATCAGCGAGTTGCTCGCAGTCGGAGATAATGAAGGAGCTGCAGAACATACTGCTGCCTGTGTCGATGGAGGCTCACAGTTAAATAGCGAGTTGCCGCCACGGCCGATTTACTTGTGATAACAAGACCGTTTCTGGACGTTGTTAATCCGGCACGCTGCAAGCTTGATTCGTTGATTTATTGGGTGCGATCAGCGGGCAGATGGAGGGGGTCGAGTCCTCGGTCGTAACGAGGACTAAACCTGAACCGACGCTCAATGCAGCCGCCCAATGTGAGGGTACGAAGCCTTCGCGCTTCACCGGGGGCTGTGTGGCGCGGAGTCCAGAACAGAGCCGGAGCTGCCCTCCCAGAGTTCACTCGGCAGAAGACAAGCTCTGTTCTGGTCGCCGGCTGGTTATTTAGCGGCAGTCAATGGACTCTGGCCTCAAGCTGCGGGTCCGGTTGCTTTCCAGCTGCCGGATATGAGGCGCTCGAGCTTCATACCCGGCGTGGCGCAACTGCGGCGACTGAAGATTTAAAATGGACTCCGAAGTCTGGACTATGTACATTCTTATTTGTCTGGTTGTATTTTGTATATGCGAGGACTGGGCTTCAAAACCACGTTACTGGAAACCATAGAAACGGTGCAGAGGAGTGTTACAAGGATGTTTCTTGGATTGGGGAGCATGCTTATACGAATAGGTTGAGTGAACTCGGCCTTTTCTCCTAGCAGCGACGGAGAATGAGAGGTGACCTGATAGAGGTGTATAAGATAATGAGAGGCATTGATCGTGTGGATAGTCAGAGGCTTTTCTGCAGGGCTAAATTGGCTAGCACGAGAGGGCATAGTTTTAAGTTGCTTGGAAGTAGGTTCAGAGGAAATATCAGGGGTAAGTTTTTTTACGCAGAGAGTGGTGAGTGCGTGGAATGGGCTGCCGTCGGCGATGGTGGAGGTGGAAACCATAGGGTCTTCTAAGAGACTCTACGATGGAGCTCAGTAAAATAGAGGGCTATTGGTAAAGCCTAGATAGTTCTAAAGTGGGGACATGTTGGGCACAGCTTTGAGGGCCGAAGGGCCTGTATTGTGCTGTGTGTTTTCCATGTTTCTATGACTCTCCTAGCGGGAGTCGGTAGAGGGATCTCGTAGAGGCTACCCATTTTAATTCCACTTCCCATTCCCATTCCGATATGTCCGTCCATGGCTTCCTCCACTGTCGTTATCAGGCCACACTTAGTTAGAGGAACAAAACCTTATAATCCGTTTGGGTCGCCTTCGACCTGATGGCATAATCATCGATTTCTTAAACTGTAGCTAATGACCGCAGCACCGCTTCACCATTTTTAATCCCCTTTTCCCTCTCTCACCTTATCTCCTTGCCCGCCCATCGCCTCCCTCAGGTGCTGCTCCCCGATATTACTTTCTTCCATGGACTTCTATCTCTTTCACCAATCGATTTTCCAGTTCTTTAAGTTACCCATCCTTATCCAGGTTTCACCTGACACCTGGCGCTTCTCTCGCCCCTCCCCCACCCAGCTTTTTCTTTTCGCCAGACCTACCGAAGCGTTTCGGCCCGAAACCTCGACTGTACTCTTATTTCCAAACTACTGCCTGGCCTGCTGAGCTCCTCCAGCATTTTGTGTTCGTAAATGTATAATAATTGCCTGGATAGAATATTACAGGATAAACAAGCAAGAACGACTTATTTAATAGATCCAATTGAAACATACACAACTTTCTGCAATCCGTTAGTGGAAAAAAGAACATCAGCAATATGTTGACAGAGGGGATTGCAAGGCAATGTTACATGAACAGGGTGCACATTGTCTCAAAACTCTTATCTACAACTGGTTTTACCCTAAAGTCATTAAACAACAGCATTAAATATTTAGGCCGATATGGCAGTATTTAAGTAAATCTCCAGTAACCTAAAATAATAAACGCAACTACAATGATCAGGAAGAAATCAGGGAGAAGGCATTATTTTTTTTTTCTCCATAGAAATCTACACAGTTATGAACCGAATCTACATGTTCTATGGTGTTAAACATTTCTCCGTAATAGGTCTATCTCATGCGAAGTACAAGTTTAGCTTTCACAGTAAGTTTGTGGAGACTTTTTTTTCCCCCCCGTATTCATTTCATTCCTATGCAAAAGACTAAATTAACGAATAAGTTGCTTTGGCAGAACAGGAACATGGAAAACAGAGCCTTGGTCTTGGGAGAACAGGAACACAGAGACTTGGAAAACAGAGTCGGGGCCCTTCCTTGGGAACAGGACTTGGGGCCGGGGCTCCACACAGAGTCAGGACCCCTCCTAGGGAGCAGGACGTAGGGTTGGGACTCATACACAGAGTCAGGACCCCTCCTAGGGAGCAGGACGTAGGGCTGGGACTCGTACACAGAACACACAGAGACGGTTCTCAACACAAGGTAGCGGCAAGCGGCCGGACCTACCTAGTGAAGGCGTGGACAAGGAGACAGTTGCTTATCCAGAAACAGCAAGGCTCCAGTCTTGCTCCGGTGGTAGAACCTCACAGCGATACAGGCGAGGAGACAGTCGAGGTTGCAGGCAAGGCTTCAGGAAAAGGTTGCAGGCAAGGTTTCGGAAGGAAGGGGAGGGGAAGCGAAGGGAACAGTCCAGCAACCAGAGGCTGAATCCTGAAGCTATTTATGAAGCCAGCCCAAACGAGAATCAGGTGCCTCAACAGAAACCGGGGAAAACTGGAAAACGTGGAATAAGGGACGTTGGACCGGATCGTGATCCGGAATGGGGATTTCACGGACTGGACCATGACAGCTTCCACTAGATGCTGTGGTCCGGATTTCCTCCTGAAGGAGGCCCTGGGAAATTAGGCAATCAGAAAGCGTCTGGGGCCAAAGCTCAGTAAGGGACAACAGAGTCTCAGGATTGATTATCTGGAGAGAAACCACTCTGATGAGGATGATACATTCAGCAGTGCGGTCGGTATAGTGATGTTAAATTGACAAATGCCTTGGCAATGACCCTGGATGTGTAGCGATCTCGGACACTGTCCTGCAGTATAATTTTATAATCATCGGTTCCATGATGCAGAGGGACGGTGAGAAATGGGACTGATTATTCAATCTGTCACTTGTTGTCGCTGGTCAGTTAATTGCATGTCTGTGAGTGAATCGGCAGCAGCTTGTTTATTCTCGCACGTTGGAAGTTCACAATCCGTTTAATTTACATTTGTGATAAGAATCAGTATTAACTTTAATATCATCAGAATATGTCTTGAAAGTAGTTAACATTGTGGTAGGCATACAGTGCAATACATGACAACAAATAACAAATATATACAGTATGTACATATATCTATATTTAATAGTTAAATTAAATAAGTTCTGTAGAAACAGAAGAAAAAACGTAGTGAGGTAGAGTTTATGGGTTCAAAGTCCATTCAGAAATCGTATGACAGAGGGGAAGAGGCTGTTCCTGAATCGCTGAGTGTCTGCCTTCAGCTACTGTGCTTCATTCCTGATGGCAACAATGGAAAGAATGCTTGTCCCGGCTGGAGGGGCTCGTTAATAATGGATGCTGCCATTTTGAGGCACTGCTGTTTGAAAATATTTTGGATGCTGCAGAGGCTAGATACACATGATGGAGCTACCTAATTTAACAGTTCTCTGCAGCTTGCTTTGCTCATGTGCCGTGTGATCCCGTGACTCCATACCACACCGTGATGCACCAGACAGGATGCTAGCCATGGTACATCTGTAGAAATTTTCATGTCTTTTAGGCGACATGCCAAATGTCCTCAAACTCCTAATGAAATATAGCAGCTGTCTTTCGTTCTTTATAGCTGCGTTGATATCGTTTAGGTCCTCAGAGAAATTAACACTCAGGAACTTGAAATTGCTCCTCTCTGCCATTCTGATCCTTCAATGAGGACTGGTGTGTCCTATACTGTCTGAAGTGTACAATCACTCCTTTGGTCTTACTGATGTTCAGTGCAATGTTGTTTTTTGCGACACCACTCAACGAGCTGGCATATCGTGCTCCTGTACTCATTGTGGTCACCATCAGAGTGTGTGCTAATAATGGTCAGATCATCCACAACTTTATAGATGGTATTTGAGTTCAGTCTCAAAAACGTGGGGAGAGTAGAGCAGTGGGCTAAGCACACAATGTTGCGGTGCGCCGGTGTTGATTGTTATCGAGGTGGATACGTTAGCTGCACAATTTATAGTCTACCGTTTAGAAAGTCAAGGATTCAGTTGCAGAGAGAAATGTGGAGGCCCAGGTGTTGCTGCTCTTTGATCAGAACTGTGGTAATGATCATGTTAAACGCGGAGCTATAGTCAATAAACAGCATCCTGACATCGGTATTGTGCATCTGATGTAAGGCGGCGTGGAGAGCCTGTGTGATTGTAGCTGCCGTAGGCATTGTGGCTATAGGTCAAGAGTTTATTCCAGCCATGACCAACTTCCGAAGCACGACAGCACCGTATATGTGAGTGCGACTGGACAATAGGAATTCAGGCAGCTGACACTGCTCTTCTTGGGCACGAGTATAATATTTGATCTTTAGAAGCAGGTGGGAACTTACGAATATAGCTGTGAGAGATTGAAAATGTCTCTGAATACCGCCAGTTGTTTGGCACAAATTTTCAGAGCCTTACCAGGTATTCAGTCGGTGCCTGCCACTTTGCGATGCTTCACTGTCCTGATACACAGCCTGACGACTGCCCCCGAGACAGACTGCATGTTCACTGGGTGCTACGGTTATTTTCAAAGGTGCAGTTTTATTTTCCCTTGTGATTTCGTCTCCACCCCACACCCCGACATCTGCTCAGCATCACAGACCGACTCCCCAAACTCTCCTCACTACACTACCTCCCGGGAACTCCTCGCAGACGCTCCCCTTGCTCTCCTTGCTGCCGCATCCCTGCTTTCTCCTCACCCACTACCCCTGTTTTCTCCTCGATATCCAGCGAAGTGCTGTCCTCTGTATTCTGCCCTGCTGCGCTCCCATCGTTACACCACACTCAGCGTGCTCTCATCTCTACCCGAAATCCCGCGCTCTCCTCGCTCCCCACCCGCACCCCCACCTACCGCGCTTCCCACACGTTTCCACCGCCACGCTGTCCTGGCTACCTGAACTCCGAGCGCTTCTCGCTCCCTCCCCGCTCTTCTCGCAACCCTCCGCGCTCTCGTCGCCACTCTACCGCCGCGCTGTCATCTGTACCCAGCCTCCCATACTCTCCTCGCTATCTCAAACCCCGCGCTTGACCCACTGTCCCAGCCTCCGCGATTTCCACTCTACCCCCGCACCGACGCTCTACACGCTACACAATCCCCTGTGCTCTCCTCGGTACCCCACAACCACGTGCTATCATCACTACCCTACCGACAGTGCTCTCCTTGTTATCCGATCCTCGCACTCTCCGTGCTATTCCACCGCCGCCCTGAGAACTCTACCCCAGCTCTCGTGCTGTTCTAGCTCTCTCAACCCCCGCCCTCGACTCACTGTCCCACCCTCTCCGGTCTCCACTCTACGCAGCCACCCGCGCTCACCTCGCTGTTCCACGCCCCGCGCTCACCTCGCTGTTCCACGCCGCCGAGTTCTCCTGACTACTCTACTCCCACCCTATCCTCTCAAGCTATTCGACCTTTCCCTGTAAATCAGTTATTCAAGTCCTGGCATTATCCCTGTTAATCCTCCATGACAGGTGAAATCATTCCCTACAGCCACCCAACCCCAGGAACAGCCTCGTCCTAAATCACTTTTCTGAATTCCCTCAGATCCTACAAGTAATTATTTTTAGAGCTGGGAGTCCATTGAAGTTCTTGTCACAGAATAACAATGACAGCATCCATTTAAAGAGTAAAGCAGATAACACTCCAACTAGTCTGTTCAACGCCAAAGTAGCAAATGATCCCCACTCTGTTCATATTTGCACACTCTTAGAGCAAATACTGATACAGCAGTCCAGTTTAATTTCCAACTCAATAATCCAGGGAAGTCCAGCAGGAGACAGTGTTAGTCAGGGTGAGATTGGGGGCAGAATCCGCAGCTCAGTCCACAAAAGCTGAAATTCATGTGTGCGGTGTTTTGTGACGGACACTGTGGAAGGGTGAAAGATGGAAATTAGGGCCGAGAAACCTAGTGTTGTGGGATTGTGGCAAGGAAGTTGGAAAGGATTGAAAATGTCTGTAGATAATATTGCAATTAATTAAATAGTGACCGTCTAGGTGAGAAGCTCACCACATACGTAAGCACGTTGTGTCGGTGAAAACGGAGCCCGGGGCAATGCATGGGTTCAAATGACTGTAAGGGTTCATAATCACAGATTAAGTTTGATCGCACAACTGCACGTTAAACAGAAGAGAGAGCGAAAGCAAAACAGTATTGCAAAAGTTATTGATCTTACAGCAGCCCATGTTTTATCTGATTATTCGAAGCTCTTGAACAGAAGCTTAAGGAATGTCCGCAAGAACCCTGGTTCAGCCACTCTCATTTCCAAGAACAAATTTCAAAGATATTAATTTTCATATGGGACCAGAGATAGCTGAATCAAGAAGTTTACAAACTGTTCACATCTCTATCATCTCTGTTAATGCTTTTCCACTCCATATTCAGACAAAGAAGAACCCCCCTCTCCACACCACCCCCAAGTTTCCATGCACTATGGATTTGGTAAAACTACTATTTGCCTGCAATCTTGTTCTTCACTGTTCTTCGTGTTGTTTTCCAAGGGAACAGAGACGACAGTGAAATTCCCACGTCACCTTTTGGAGGAAATCAGAGAGCTGAGCAGCATCTATCATGATGGAAGGTGGGGTGGGGGGGGGGAATTGTCTGCGTTTTGTGTCACAATGTTATTTGTCTCAATCTCCTGGACAAGGCATTGACATTTTCTCCCTCAACCAACCACCCAGAGTGCACATGATGATCAACAAAGCTACTTCATTTTGAATCAGTGAGAGTGGGAGGGGGAGCTGTGATTCCCCGCCCTGTACCTTTGACAGAAGGCCCACTACCCTTTTCTCTATCTCCATAGTCAGATCAACGCTGGACTTTCAAGGTTGTTCCACAAGGACAATAATAGCTCTGATAGTATTGGGAGGGTGTCCAGTACCTGACAGTCGGGAGTCAGTAAACCATCAGGAAAATACTCACCTTCACAGCACAGTTAATGTGGAAATGTGATTATTTAGACGGAGCATCTCTGTCCAGTTTGAAGTCTGTTAATCAAATTTATTTACTGTACGAAAATTCATTGATGAATTCAATTAATGCAATAGCTTTGAGCTAACTCTTGTGTACTTTAGTACTGAGTTCTGAGTTGAGGTATCTAAAACTTTGAACACCATCTGTTCCAATGGAAGATGTTCAACTGAAACACAAGGAGACTCTGCCGACAGAGACTGAAACACTGAGAGTGAGCACAATCCTGATGAGGGAGAAAGTGAAGGTTTCCCAGCTGGTTGATCGATACCCAGAGCTCACGGTTATTTCTACTTTTCGAGATCGGAGACTGGTGGAACACGATCTGCTAGTAAGGGGCAGAGACCACGAGGAGTAGAGAGAGAAGCATCTCCGCGGAGAGCTGGAAAAAGTCCTGACCGATCAGTTGCTCCGGAGCAGCCTTTCCCTGAGTAAATCTAAATCTTGCATTTCCGCAGCAGTGGCCGGAGTCCCGGGGATTGGAAAAACCACAATGGTACAGGAGATTGTGTAAGACTAGGCCACGGGGAAACTATACCAACAATTCCATTTTGTCTTCAGCTTTAAATTCAGGGAGTTAAACTCTATTAACTGCAGAATAGAGCTGAGAGAACTGATTCTGGATCTATATCCTTACTTTGGGAATTCCTTCAGGGAGGACTGGAAGAACCCAAAGGGATTGCTGTTTATATTCGATGGTTTGGATGAATTCAAACACAAAATCGATTTTACTGACAGTCGGATAGATACAGAACCCAAGCACCAGTGCCCAGACCCCGAGCTGTGGTGTGAAATGTCTGACATTGTTTACAGTTTAATCCAGCACAAGCTGCTCCCAGGGTGTTCAGTGCTGGTGACCACCCGCCCCACTGCTTTACATTTATGGGAAAAGGCGGAGACCAGTATCTGGGCTGAAGTCCTGGGATTTGTTGGTGAGGAAGGGAAGGAATATTTCATCAGGTATTTTGAAGATCAGACGATCGCAGCGGCTGTTCTGAAACACGTGGAAGGGAACGAGATCCTGTACACCATGAGCTACAACCCTGCCTACTCCTGGATCCTCGCTCTGGCACTGGGTCCCTTCTTCACACAAAGAGTCAGGAACTCCCAGCGGGTTCCCAACACCATCACCCTGTCGTACTGGACCCACCGATGCAAAGGAAAAAGTACCACAAATACACTAACACACGTAATTCTTTTTCAAACCTTTATTCTTTACTCATAGCATGCTGTGGGGGAAGTTACAAACTGATCTCCCAAAAGAGTCAGTCCAGACACTGACCCCGAATTACACAGTTCTCCACAATTTATAACATTGATCGGGTAGCAGGAAATCTTACGATTACAAGTTTAGATAATATTAGAATCTTTCAATTACATGCTAAGATACAATTAGATGTAAAATAATCATTGGTCAGTTAGTTATAATTATTTTAAGCCGAAGCTAGCCCATCAGTTCCTCATTCGGACCCTTCTCCTTTTCTCCAGAACATTCTAGCCCCTACACTATACTTCCCATATTTAGCTAAACCTTGAGCTGCTCCTGCAAGATCAGCCAGTTCCTTATTTGAATCTGTGCCAATCCCTAGAGAATAATTTCACCTGTACGTCACCTGTTACTGGGTAAAGCTTCTTTTTGACTGTCCGAAAACAGTAAGCTTAAGGCCCACCCAAGGTGATTGACCATTGTTCTTAGTCTATACCCCTATTTACCGACCCCTTCACCCTATCTTTCACCTCTGTCATCATACCATGATGACCAATCAAACGGGGGTCGTGCAGAGCACCATTAGTCTTTCCGTGAAAAGTCGGCAACCAGCATTTAGGCAGGTCATTATCACACAGTAAGCAATAATTATTGCAATGAGAATAATCAACCCATGCAGTGAATAAGGCCCCCATGATCCTCCCTGCAAACATCCTAGCCAGCCATCCCCATTCCCCGAATCTTGCCTGAAATCACCCAATTGTTTCTTAATAGACTGAATGGCATGGGTCACGTTGTATGATTCGTCAGTAACATGGGTGATACATTTATCTCCGTCTATTGCGGATACCCCTAGCGGATACCCCTCCCTGTTGGGCCAACTGATAATCCACAGCATACCTGGTCTGCTGTGCGGAGAGTCGCAACTCCACCAGTTCTCTGTTTGCAGCCTCCAGACCTTCCATCGTACTGTTCCCCAGTGCCGCCAGCCCACAAATGAGGTAGTTGCGGGTCTTTGCAGCTATGGTTCCTGCCGAACACCCTAGAGACAGAGTGCTTAGAAACCCATAGCCCACAGAAGAGCCCAGAGTAACGGGAGTCCTCCAGTCAGCACAGAATTCCTTACTCACGGCTCGATCTGTCAGTCGCCGTCGAACGTGGGCAACCTGAGGGCAGGGAACAGAAAGTGGTCCAATCGTTCCTACTGCAAGGAGGTTAGGCAGAGTGGTGGTATGTGTAGTATAGGTACCGTTGAACAATAACACATATCCTGTCTTGGACGGGTAGCAGGTATTTTCATAACTCACTATTTTATCATACCGCAAGTGCTGTTGTGGATACAGGGAGGAGTATTCAAAGGTCCCTGAACCTGCCGACACATGAGTCCCATTGCAATATCCACATACATACTGAATTCCCTTAAAGAGGGGCACGCATTTGCAAGGGAATATTCCCTGATCAATCCTACATCAGCGGTCCGGACAATGTTTCTTCAGACAAGGTATCTCTGGGGGAACCCTGACAAGGATGCACCCCTCCCCCTTCTCCTGCAAAACAGAAGAGATAATCCCCGGAGCCCTCGCCAGTAGTCTCACCACCCACTCTCTTAAAACACTTTCCCCTGACCCCCGTTTTAAACTTTCCTCTTATCCCCTTACATTCTGCCCCTGATCTATCTTCCACTATTAAGTCATGCTCCGCCCAATTTAGCCCTGATGGTTTAGCAACAAACAATGCTTCTACAGATTTTATCAAAGGATAACATGCAGTACGGTTACCATGCAGACGCATATGAGTCTTTTAAAATAAATTGTCCTCCAGGCTTAATACCGTGGGGGCAATTATAACAGCGAAAATTCCAGTAATAGTCTTTAGTCCACCTGCGGAGCCCATAGTTTGCAATCACTTAGGTGGATCCAGCGGCTGTGCTTTCGAACCTTAACGGCCGTCGGTGTTTGCAGTAGTATCTGGAATGGCCCTTTCCACCGGGGTCCAAGCTTGGAGCGCTCCCAATGCCGGATCAGTACCGAATCTCCAATTTTCAACTCCGGCCACTCTGTTCCCTGACCTCCAGGCTCCTTAAGGGTATTCTGTACTTGGGAGTGAAGAAACTTTAGAGAGGCTATTAGTTGGCGAAAGTACTTCTGCAATTCGTCCCCCATGATATTTAGATCAATTTGGGTGGGAGGCTGCATGTCAGCGTCCCACGGGGTCCTTCCAGGGCGCCCATAAACAATTTCAGCTGCAGATACCCCTGTAGTGGAGTGCAGGGTAATTCTCATATGGTATAAAGCCAGCGGAAGGACCTTCAGCCAACTCAGTCCGGTTTCGGACATTAACTTAGACAGCTTGTTTATCAGGGTGCCGTTGGCCCGTTCCATTGTTCCTGCAGCCTCCGGGTGGTCAGCGCAATGAAACTGCGGTTCGATGCTCAGCACCTCGCATAGTTCCTTATTTATATTTCCTACAAAGTGAGAGCCATTATCCGAAATTATTTGTCTGGGCACTCCGAATCTCGAGTATAATCTCTGTAAGCAACGACCTTACCACCGTAGAAGCTTTATTATTAGTGGTCGGAAAGGCTTCAATCCATTTACTGAACACATCTACAATCACTAAAAAAATACCTATAACATTGTACGCGCAGTAGTTCGATAAAATCAAGCTGAATACATTCAAAAGGACGACTTGGCAAGGGGGTTTTCCCTGGGGCACACTTTACTCCCTTTCCTGCGTTTGTCTTTTGGCAAATCAAACAGACTTGTATTGTTGCTGCAGCAGCTTCCTCCAGCCTCGGGTGCCACCATGTCCGGAGCAAAATATTACTCATTCCCCCCTTGCCAAGGTGGGTGTCCGTATGCAAGCAATCGAGCAACACAGGCAGCAATGCATCAGGATTACAGACCTGGCCAACTGGGGTATGCCAGAGGCCCGTGGACACCGAATGCGCACAACCGTGTGTCTTGCAAAGTTGTTTTTCTGAATCAGGGGCGTCCCCCTGGAGTTTTTGAACTGTAGCCCTGTCTGCAGTACACAGCGCTCGTGGTGTTCTAGTCTGGGTGACGGCCAGTCGTTCTGCAGCTAAAACTATGGAAGACCCTTCTTGCGCAGCCGGCTTGGCAGCCAAATCGGCCCTGTTATTTCCTTTAGTCACTGCAGATTCGTCTTTTAGTGAGCCCAACATTTAATAATGGCTAATTTTTCGGGGAGGAGTATGGCCTGAAGAATGTTCCTTACATACATGACATTCTGGATGGGGGTCCCGGAGGAGGTGAGGAAATGGTTCCATAGCAGGCAGTCATGAGGAGGCTCAGAAAACTCAACAGGTGCCGTCTCTAAAAATGTAACAGGGTTCATGGTATGACCATATGCAAAACTGAGGAGTGGGTTATTAAGTAATGTTATTTCATATCGGGTTAGCCTGGCCTGAGTCAGATGTTGGGTTTGGTGGGTGGTCAGTAGCGCTACAATGGTGTGTGACGAGTACACTGTAACCGGCTGTTGGAGAGTGATGTTGGAAGCAGCCGTAACTAGGGAGTAAACGGCCGGGAGCATCTGCGAACAGGGGGTTAATCCCTTCGCTACGGGGTCCAACATAATGGAATAATAAGCAACAGGCCTGCGTCTACCCCCATGAGTTTGAGTGAGCACAGCAGCAGCGCAGCCATCTTAAACATTCACGAAAAGCTGGAATGGACGGTTTTAGAGCAGACGGCCGAGAGCAGGCGCTCTCAAGAGGGATTTCTTCAATTCCTCAAAGGCTTCGTTCTGTTGCTCAGTTAGCTCTAGGGGCCCCTTAAGTGCACTGGAAGCCAGAGGACTCAAGTGTTTTGTATACAGAGCAACATTGGGAATCCACTGTCTGCAAAAGTTTACCAGCCCAATGAAAGCACGCATGGCTTTCGGGGTAGATGGCGGGGTTGGGGGGGGGGGTCGCAAGGATTAGGGTCACCCTTTCTGTTGTGAGCTGCCTTTCGGTTGCACTCAGAGGGGTTCCTAGAAATCTCACTTGTTGTTGGGCTCTCTTTACTTTTCGGCGCGGGATCAAGTATCCCCATGAATGCAGAGCATTCTGAAGCGCATTGGTGTCCTGCACGTTTGAGGTTTCTGACGGGCTTGCCAGTAGGAGGTCATCCACGTACTGTATTACCGTAGAGCCCCCGGGAAATTGTAAATCTTTAAGCTGCCTATGCAATATCTGCGAGAATATGGTGGGGTCTGCACAAGTCCTTGGGGTAACCTAGTCCAAGTGTACTGCTGGCCTTGAAAGGTAGATGCAGAAAGGTGGTGTGACTGAGGAGCGAGGGGTATTGCAAAAAGCGCATGTTGCAGATCGACTATAGTGAAAACTTGGGAATCCGGTGGAATATTGCTTAAAATCGTAGGGACGACCGGATGTATAGGCTGCACAATATCATGCTTTACTCTGGTTGGCTTGGAATCCCTGCATGACCCCAAAAATGCTCAACTGCGCTTTTCATGGCCTGCTTATTCCTATCGGGCCAGTCCATATCAGTTCTAATCGCCTTGGACACATCCTCGGGGAGGCACTGCGATATTATCGAAATAAACTGGGGCGAAGTATTGCCGGCATTATAGGCGGCACCTCTAGCGTTGGCTGCATCAAGGGAGCAGAGGCGTTCCCAAAAATCGCAACCGTCTTCTCCCGCCTTTGGGCGGCACTCAAGGACCTTAGCGATGTCTACAGGGCGCTGTAAAGCTTTCCTCAGAGGCTTTTAAAAAATCTTATCCACCTGGTCTGCGGGCGGGGTTGCGGTTGAAAAGGACTCCCAATTGGCATGGTCCCTTATAGCTTCCTTCTATTTCTCGGATTCTGTTGGGAAATTACCCCGGGATTCCTCTCCCTCTGGGTTCAGAGACCCATTCTGGATTTTCATTGTCAGCACCTGAGTCGTAATCAGTAACGGTCTCGGGGTCTACCAGGGGCTCGTCCCCCACCAAAAGGTTTCGTCGCCTCCCAGGCTGGCGCCTATTATTCCCCCTTCGCCGAAGTTGTGCCCTGGCTCGGGAAGCCACTGGACGAGAGGATATTGTATGGGAAGGCGTATTAGACGGGAGCAGCGGAGGTTGGGCGGCGGTAACGTTATAGGGGGGTGGCGGCGCCGTGGGCCGGGGTCGAACACGGGCAACGGGGATATGCAATACCTCCTCCTCCTCCTCAGTCTCATTATCATTAAAGAGCATGGGCAGTCCAGACAGGTCAATAGGTACCTCAGTTTTACTTTTGCCGGCTTCATCATCATTCTTCCGACTATCCTTAGCCCACCTATCTCTTTTTTTCCCCCTGTCCTGTTCTTCCTCATTCTTATCGTGATCCTCACACAATCTTTTAAATATCTCCCACGGTTTCGAATTTCCCTCACTGTCACATACACTAATCCCTCTGCGACGTGCATTATGCTCCCAGCTACTTTGCTTAGATCTGTTATTTAAATCTTCGGCAGTTTTACTCCAATTGGGCATTAAAACCTTCCGTTTTTGTCCGGTACTACGCTTTCAAATTGCATCTTCTACCTTTAGACATTTATTCAAATCCCATGTCCCACTCAGAGGACAATTTCACTCCCCAATTTCTTATTTTGGCATGCCGATAACCTTCGGTAATCATTCTCTCTCTCTGAGTCATCTTTACAAAGTTTAAAAATGGCGTGTTATTTACAGACTTAGGTAATGTTTGTCCCATGCTTCCTAACCGGGTGGTCAGCCGCCTCCTTTTGTCACCCCCACTTCAGGGTCCTGACCTTCGCGTGGGGGATTTCCTCTCTTAACAACCGGTCTAAGGCAGGGTGCTGAGACAGGCAAATTGTCACAATCTTCCCCAAAACGTATTTACAGCATCCGGACAGATTGCAGAGGAGAGCCACTTCCCCTGTGTTTGACCAAACGTCCGCTCTGCCCTCTGCTGGTCAATTTACTGCGCTACACGCCCCGACCCCCCACACCAATTAGAATGGTTACCAGCTCCAGAATGTAATAGGTTACTGCCACTAACCCGCTGACCAATTTGCTGTATCTCACTCAAAGAAAAAATGTAATAGATCACTACCAATGATCCGCTGCCCAGTTTGTTCCCACCGGCAGCTTTAATATTCTCAATACTTCTTCGGGGACTCTAGCCCCTTACGTTACCTTTGTCGGGGACTCTAACCCCTTACCTTATACGTTCGGGACTCTAACCTCTCTTTTAACTTGTGGTACTCGGACGAACCTCAACTCAGGTTTCGAAAGGAGTCCGTTCGATAATTACCCGCCAGACGAGGGGATCGTCAAGGTGGGCAGTTAATGAGAGAGGTCAAGGGAAATCCTAACTTTTGGGCCCACCTGTCTCACGTCACCGCCACCGAGTCGACCGCTGACACCGTCTCACGAGACCCTCGTCTTGGACCCCTTGCTGGACCGACCGATGCAAAGACAAATGTACTATAAAAACACTAACACACGTAATTATTTTTCAAACCTTTATTCTTTACTCATAGCATGCTATGGGGATCTCCCAAAAGAGCCAGTCCAGACACTGCCCCCGAATGACACAGTTCTCCACAATTTATAACATTGATCAGGTAGTAGGAAATCTTACGATTACAAGTTTAGCTAATATTAGAATCATTTCAATCACATGCTAAGATACAATTAGATGTCAAATAATCATTGGTCAGTTAGTTATAATTATTTTAAGCCAAAGCTAGCCCATCAGTTCCTCATTCCGACCCTTCCCCTTTTCTCCAGAACATTCTAGCCCCGACACTATACTTCCCATATTTAGCTGTACCTTGAGCTGCTTCTGCAAGATCGGATAATTCCTTATTTGAGCCTTTGCCTGTCTTTAGAGAACAATGAGAAGTACGTCACCGGTTGCTGCGTAAAGTTTCTTTATGACTGTCCAAAACAGTAAGCTAAGGCGCCCACAAGGTGATTGATCATTAATTAATCATTGTTCATCGTCTATACCCCTATTTACCTACCCCTTCACCCCATCAGAGGGTTGTCAGAGATTACAGCAGGGCATTGATAGGATGCAGAATTGGGCTGGGAAGTGGAAGGTGGAGTTCAACTCAGATAAATGTGAAGCGGTTCATTAAGGTAGGTCAAAATTGAAGAAAACATATTAATAATCATAAGAGTCTTGGCAGTGTTACGGACAGACGAGAGCTTGGACTCCGTGCCCATAGGACAGGCAAAGGTGCTGTGCAGGTTGTCAGTGTTGTTAAGAGGGCGTACAGCGTGATGGCCTTCATCAACCGTGGTATTGAGTGAATTAAAGAGCCGTGGGGTAATGTTGCAGCAAGAGACGACTATAGTTGGATCCCACTTGGAGTACTACGTTCAGTTCTGGTCACCTCACTGCAGGAAAGATGTGGATACTATGGAGAGAGTGCAGAGGAAATTTACAAGTACGTTGCCTGGATTGGGGAGCACGCCTTATGAGAACAGGCTGAGTGAACCCGGCCTTTTCTCCTTGGAGCGACGGAGAAGGAGAGGTGACCTGATAGAGGTGTAAAAGATGGTGAGAGGAATTGATCGTGTGAATAGCCAGAGGCCAATTTTCCTCCAGGGCTGAAGTGACTACAAAGAGTTCGCATAGTTTTAAGGTGCTTAGAAGAAGGTACATGTGTAATGTCAGGGGTATGTTTTTCCACACAGAGAGCGGCGGGTGAGCAGAATGCACTGCCAGCAAAGGTGGAAGATACTGATTAAATAGGTTCTTTTAAGAGAGATGAGTAGATGAAGCTTGGAAAATGGAGAACCATGCGGCAGGAAAATTCTCAGCAGTTTCTTCAGCAGTTTATATGATCGATACAACACTCTGGGCCAAAGACCCTATAATGTGCCGTAGATTTCCGTGTTTCTCTGTTTTTATCAATACGTCCGTTAGAGGGAATAGAAAATCTGCAGATTCATCTTTCTGGATAGGAGGACATGACGTTATCAGGTGTAATACATTTTATTTGATGTAAAATCAATACTGTCAGTAGTAGTAGAAGTTGTGCACTTGTTTATAAATTTGACCTGACAAATAAATCGAAGTTATTTCTTGTTGTATAAAAGGGATTGCAATTAAATGCCAACACCGATAAGAATATTGTTTTCGTGAATATATTAAGGTGTCTAGATTTTAAGTAGCAAAGTAATCGCACTGAAAGTAGCAATCACTTTAAAATGGATTACAAGCATCGTCAAATTATGCTACCTCAATATAAATGTACAATTTAATTCAAAACAATCATATGGAATTCTTCCAGCATTTATTATATTAGTTCCATAGTCTGTCGCTAATATTTGAGCACCGCACCCTTTATTGTGTATATATTGAACAATTCTACAACCGCGTACTTTACAGACAATAACATATAGAAAGTGCAAGCAAAAGAGGGCACATTTAGTTTTTTTTTTGGTCTTCAACGGGCTGATGTGAAGTATGGGAATGAACCGTCGACGATTCGAGCTGCAAGTGATTTGGAAATCCTGGTGTGCTGTCGGTCATTTCATCATTGTCGTCAGTCGAAGAGAAAACATGGAAAGCCAGATGCAAGCGAATCTACGACCGGGACTCTGTTCGAGCGAAAATGAGCGGCATCAAATTGAATAGAAAAACACAGTTTCATCAAACAAAGTAACTTTTGGGACAATGTTCAATGTGGAGTCAAAACAAACAATTTCTTTGGAACAGCCATTGTTGGCGACAGATTGTCTGCAATATTTCTGGCTTACACAACCAGTCCGCTTCGACTTTTAAAAAAGTAGTATATTAAAAGAACATGTGGAGTGTGCAATGTCACATAGTTCGCTTTAACCTTGGAAATCATGTTCTGCACGCATAAAAACAGAGCTTCTCATAGGCCACTGACGGAAACTTGATGTATTTTTGGAAACAGAGTGTTAAACAGACACAAAAATACATCAGAAAATACAAGGCAACCAATGAATATATACTTCTGGTTACTGTGGATAGGCTAGAATAAAGGAAAGAACACGTCTTGTTCGTTCTGAACAATATCGGCAATTCAGGGTAGCAGAATATCAACACAACCACTGTCCGTCACTTTCACACTGTCTAAGGAATAAATTATGTCACTCACAACATCATTGCGATCATCAGGAACCAGATCATGGAGCGATCATATATAAAACTTTATTTCCGACGAATGCCCCTGTACAGCAAATTACTTGGGATGATGAACTATTTTCTCATACTCCGAACATGCTCATTTATTTCATTTTTAAAGGACTATAATTCAAAGTGATTTAAAAGGAGGAAATCAATGATTTATTAAATTGAATGCTGACTACAGACTTCATTAACACTCTTCCTGTAACGCAAGATCCTCACAAAACCACGAGATTGTTCAATCACATCAATACGCACATAGTAGGACAATTTTCTTTGCTGTTTATGATTACAGACAGATTGAACCAAAGTAGAGCAAAATGAAAATAAGTGTACTGACCATGAATATTGGAAAACAACCCTTCAGGGTCTTGTGGATCATGACATGCACTATATAGATAGTCGTTGGTGTAATATTCGGCTTCATTAATGGAAGGAATGGATCCAGTAACTAAAATTCAATGAAAGAGATCATCAAGGTATTTGTTTGGTGCTTTTCTTGTTTTTGTAATGAACACATCATTCAATCATCGCGTCAATGACTGTATCATCTTTACCTTAAATGGCATAATCGTTGAATACCGTTCAATAGAAAGTGAAAAGGAAGATGCGTGTTCCGCCTTCAATTGCTAATGAAACAATCGATATGTGTTTATGGAATCGATTTTATTGCTAACTCGTGTGTGTATTGCTCTTGTTAACGCTTTCATTGACGGATGAAGGTGACTAAGACAAGCCTGCTGGAGGAGAATGAGGAAATATGTAGATAGAAAGACAGATAGATTGATAAAGTAATACAATGCAAAGGTATTTATCTCGGCCTTCCTTTAAGTGGGGACAGTTAATGTTATCGGTTACAGTTCAGTCGATATATTAAGCAAAAATAAAATCAGCTGAAGTGACTAAAGTCGTCATCCAATTAGCAGAACATTTTTATAGGGAAAAATAGTTCAAGTTCCTAGTTAAGTGTCTTCGTACAAGAATGTGAGTAGGTACGTCCTTGGAAAGTTTGGTAGAGTGAGCCATAGTTCGTGGTGGGTAAAGTATTGGAGAGGATAGTCAGCGACATAATTTACCTGCTTAAACCACACTCAGAATATCACGCTCAGTTCTGGTCAGCTCATTTTAGAAAGGTATGAATCCTCAGAGATAGTGTAGAAGAGATTGAACACAATGATTCCCGAACTAGGGGCAACAATTTATAATTATAGATTGTTCGAGCTGGACCTTTCCTCCTTAGAGGCCTTTCCCAGATCGGAAGTGGCTAATATGAGGAAGCTACCTTTAACCTGATTCGAAGAAAGAACGCAGTGTTGTCAGTGGTAATTTTGCTAGATAGATAGGGGTGAAAGCGTGGAACGCCCTTTCGCGCTGGTATTGGAGATAGATATATTAGGGCCATTTAAGAAACTTTTATGTGGCCACATGTGGTCCATTGCTTTATGTGGAAGCAACTAAAGAATGTGTAGGAAGGGAGAGCAAAATTGATCGCATGTAAGTTAACAGGTCGGCACAACACCGTGAGCATAAGGAACCGTACTGTGTCATATTGCTCGATGTTCAATGTTCTCCGTTCTGCATTCTACTGGCGAACAGAGTAAAGTTTAGAATTCGGAATTGCTGAGAAAAGTGCGAGTTATTTCAGGAAAGAAGAAAGGGAATGCCTCTAATACTCTGAAATATTGGAGACTATATCAGCAGATGCTGGCAGAGCATGCTTCAGATTTCTATTATCCATTGAGCTTCCGTACGTTGATCGTGAGTAATATCATACCACTCCAGACTCCACACTCAGACAGCTGATACCTGGTTCTCAGCATCCTTCATAATTCATATCTATTGTGCCGTCGAACAATCTATATGGCTTTTCATCATCTACTTACCGCATCTACTTATGTCCTCGAAGCTTCTGACTTAATTTCTCACGTGCCATAAGGTTTCCTTTCCCCTCATCCGGTCTCGCCTATCACCTGCCAACCTGTACTCCTTCCCCATGCTCCATCTCCTTATTTTGGCTTCTGTAACTCCTTTACAGAGCTAATAAAGTGTTTTGGTTCGAAACGTTGACAGTTCATTCTCCACCATAGGTGCACCTTGATCTGCTGAGTTCCAGTAGAACATTGTGTGCTTTGCTCAAGATTTTCATCATCCGCAGAATCTCTTGTGTTTATTGTATAACTTCACACTATTATTTTTGTTACAATTTCATTTCAGAAGTTCCTATACAGCCGCGTGTGTGTGTGTGTGTGTGTGTGTGTGTGTGTGTGTGTATGTGTGTGTATGTGTGTGTGTGTGTGTGTGTATGTGTGTGTGTGTGTGTGTGTGTATGTGTGTGTGTGTATGTGTGTGTGTGTGTATGTGTGTGTGTGTGTGTGTGTGTGTGTGGTTTATTATTATTGCTTGATTTTGTTACCAATATTGGATGAATTGAGACGGTATCAATTTGTACATAGCGGATTCCGTGTCATACTACACACCTGAACCTTGCATCTCAGTAAATTTCTTGAATGGTGGAATATTCTCAATTTCCTCGTAAATTGCTTGGTAAAAGTCAACAGGTGATCCATAGCCACTCATTAGTGCATCTAATAAAGAGAGAGTGGGGATGAACATCAGCATAAACGAATTTGTACATGAACATTATGCTTAAACTAAAATTAATTAAAATGATCTTAGTCAAGGTGAAGAGTTAGTGAACGTGATCGTTGAATCAACCGATGTGTGGATGATGCCTCTGGCCAATCAACCGAATAAGTTTGGCATCAGAAAGATGAAAAGAAGGGTACGGAATAATGAGCATATTTCCGATTATTGTTTAATAGTGAATACACATCACATTTGAATCGATGACAAGTTTAATATTATGATTAGATAGATGCGAATGCCATCATTAATGGTAGTGGATGAAGACAGGATGGAAATTTAGAGGTCACTCCAGAACATGACAGAGAAAGCCTGGCTGTGTTGAAGAAATATAACAGCATCGTGAATATGGAATGATGAAATGATAAGATGATGAAGAATGGGGAAAATGCCTCCTCTTACTTCGATTGGGAGAACCGAATCAGAATATTCGAGGATACAAAGCAGATTCTTGAAATTTATACTTCCAGGTGTTCAGAGCATGGATGTATTACAGTGAGATACACAGTAAGGTAGCCACTTAACAAATCAGATTTAACCATTTTCCATTACCACATAATGAAAATTTATCATAACTCCACGATCACTAAGGGCCAGTGAAAACCACCATTACAAATGTCCCACGGAAGGCAAATAAATTCCCAACAAAAGCAATGAAAACATATTTAAGTTTAGTCATGTTTGCACAAAGATCATGTTTTGGGAAACCCCAAAAAAACTGAAAACGTCACAATAAAACGTCGATGTGAAGATTGGCCCTCACCACTGATTGCTGACCGTCTCCTTGCTATCGTCACCAGTATCAATAACTCAATGATGAATACAGATCCAAGGGTTATGCAGACAGTGACCATGATGGATGGGGTCCAGTTTCCAAAATCTTAAAACGAAAAGTAAAAACATGTATTTCGATAAACACGAAACAAACACTATACATCCAATGCGACGAAATTTTGAGCGATCTTTAATGAACTTAATCATACATTCAGTTATCACGATTTTTAAAAGTTATATCCCTATGTATTTCATGACAGAAAGAGCGGAGCGGAGACACAAAGACTATTTCACAATAAAGCCTGATATGTCAAAAGTATTTCCCAGCACAGTAAACCTTCTCTCCTCCACCTGGTATCAGATCAGGATAAACACCCCAAGTAACGTCGTGTTCAAATTCCATTTCCCCGCACATTGCTGGATTGAAACAGCAAGAAGGAAGGTGAGTTTAATTATAAGAAAACATTTCCAGGAAAAAAAAAATATTTCATCGTACTTATCCTTGCATTTCTTGTTAACCGCCTCTAATCAGCACAGAGAGATTTAGCTGGTAATGGTGCACGGTTAAGTGTACACTCAATGAATTCAGAAAATATTGGAAAGCTGCCGATTAGTATCACTGACACTCTGTTTGTAACCAGCAGCTGCGGAATTATTTTCTTTCCAGTTATGCACTTATACGCCAGGCCCACATAGCGAGATTGGTCTTTATGAAGGCAGAGCAATACTGAGGAAATGGGATCTTATACCCTTACTATTTCTTCCTGCACGGGTGCATGCAGGGTCCAAAAATAAGACTGAGCACTTGCACTGTTACAAATCGTCACCAAATCTCGAATACTATTTCGGGTCCGACATATTATTCAACTCTATTGCCGTTGAGCACACATTATATGCAGCGCCTTCGCAGGATAACTAAATAATCATCAGACCATGCTCGCTTCTCACTGATGCGATGTACCGGAGCCTTGGGTCCTCACAACTGGGCTCAGAAATAATTATTACCTCTCAACCACCATGCTCCTGATAGGGTGCATAACTTCAATTATTCCAGTGGTAAACTGATTCCACAACCTATAATTTCTTTCAAGGGTTACATAACTCTTGTTCTCAGCATTAATTTTTACTGATCAACTTGTTGACATTTTTTTCTGATTTTGCATTTGCGTACTTAGTTGCTTTTTGCTATTTGTTATTTTTCCGCGCTTGTTTCTGAGTAGTTCTTTAAAGATTCTGTTGCGTTTCTATACATGTACAGTGAATGCCGTAAGAAAATGAATCTCAAGGCAGTATATGACGATATATGGATATTTGGTAACAAATTTCCTTTGAACTTTAATATTTAGTATCTGCAAACACCAAAACTTTCTCAAGAGTATTGGACGAGCAACTAGTTGATTCACAGAAAATGTCTGACCGGGAGTGGAGATCATGTTTTTAACAATTCTGCATATTCCTGCTTAAAATATTTGAGAAGACGATCAGGATCCCATACAGTTTCTAAAGTATCCATTGTGAACTCAGCAATTAGGAAATACGAATAATCAATTCTTGATATCTGCAGCATAGATGCGAAATGTAAGCGTCAAAATCCATACCTGAATTGTTGCGTTCAGTAGGAGTCAGTCCGGAACCTGTGTACATATTGCAAAGAAGTTTCAGAATACGCATCTCTATTGGTGTTTATATTGGATATTTCTCATTCCGAAATTAACAAATCATTTGGAGGGAAATTGGAAATGTCAGTCAAAGCATAGAGCATACCAGAACAAAGAACGATGACATCTTCTTTGTGATCACAGTCATGTTGACCAAATGATGAGGAACGACAGCTGGACAGAAAAGATTCACTTCCCGTGCATTTGACTTCATCAAGCCAGACAGGACCGGCTGCCTGGGTCATTTTAACATCTTCTGGAGCCCAGAGAGCAAGGCCACACCTTAACTGTCTGCAGACGACATTGGCATCAGCCAGATCCCAAGAGTCGTCACACACCGTGCCCCAGCTGTCATTAAACCAGACCTCAAGCTTTCCGGAGCAGTTGCGATTGCCGTTAACAAGACGCAATGGAACATCTAGGTATGAAACAATAAAATTGAGATTTATTTAATAATTAGTCTGGGAATCAGAAGTTCGTCAGAGAGAAAATAGAACTAATTATAGAACGCAAGGGCAGGCACCTCGGCCCACCATTTCTTTATACAACACTGCCAAATTATACCACCTCTCTTCTGCCTCACATAATCGATATCGCTCAAATACTTACACTTGCCTACTCCAGCTGAAAGCCTTTTAATCACGATAACTGTAAATATTTCTATTATCACTCCTCAAAACCTGCTCCAAGCAATATCATTCTCAATTTACCAATAAAGGTTTTCCTCTACCACTTCATTTAATCCGTCATCTGTCACCTTAAATACGTCCATTAATATTTGATTTTTTTTTACAATGGTTCAGACTCTCTACCTGGCCTGTCTCACCTAATGATACGTATCTATTAGGACTCATTTTAGGTGCAGAATGAGTCCCAAGTGTTTCCATTCCTTCTTATCCAGGCAGACTCTGAGTAAATCTCTTTTATAAACCCCACATGCTTCTTGAAATGCGACGAATGGAAATATAAATGATATAAAAGCATTGCTTTTCATACCCACAAATAGTTTATGAAGTCCATTCATTGTTGAACGAACAGGCAACATATCTTATTCTTATCACTAGTGTCCGATTAATGAAGGCATTACGTCACAGACCTTGCTCTTCAACTCATACTTCATCATGAAATGCTGAAAGACATGATGAAGGACAAAACCAATTTCACTGTCAGCCAGTTTGTTTTTTGTCTTCAGTTCATACCGGCGAAACAAAAAACACTCGAATACAGCTCATGCACATCTTTCAACTCCAACCATAAATTGTGGGCGTTATATATACGTCGTCCTATGTTCTCTCTAGTTAACCACTTGTGTTATTTTGGTTAAGTAATACAGAATGCCTTGCTCTCTCATTTTCTCATATTTCCAACGAAATAGATATCTTTTATCTATTGATCGTAGCCTTTATTCATCTTTCTATATTGCCCAATAACCCGACCGTCTTTATGTATCCTGCGGTTTAGATATATTTACTTCATTTGTTTTATCCAAATCAACAATGTCTCTCGCCTTTGACTATCTCCATACTTTCCCTCGTTCACTTCCCTCCTTCCAAGGTAATACCGATTCCCAAGTCCGTCCAGCTGGTCAGAAGACAATTCCTGCATATCATTTATAATCTTGCCTGATAACAAATGTTCCCGATGAATTCCAATTAACTCCCTCTATCTTCTGTCTGGACATGGAATTCGTCACAATTCACTCCCCTTTGGCAGTGCTCAACAGAGTCGTGGGAAACCAGGATTCTGGTCAATGCGCGCCCAATTTCGTAGAGGGCAAGAGGAACGAAATTTATTTTTCTGATAGCGGCATTAATACAAGGTTTTCTGATTTCAGCAAAGAAGTTTTCGAATTCGTCACCTTTTAAAGGGAAAGAGGAGAATGCGTTTTCTTGCAAGCAGCCTCTTTCAGTGATTCCTTCCGTCATATTGGTTTCTGTTGACAAAATAAATATTTTGACGAATTTATACATAAATATGTAAAACGTAAATAGATATAAGACTGTCTTATTTACCTTCGCAAGCAACTCCTGCATCCTCAGTATGGTCACACTGGTGTTTTCCCCACGGTTGCGACTGACACTGCCAAAGTGTCGATTCGTGTGAAGTACATTCAATCTCATCCAACCATATAGGTCCACGTCCCTTTCCAAATTGATATGAGCCAGGATAAATAGAATTCATTGGTCCACATTTCATTTGTTTGCAAATCACTTCTGCAGACTTGCCATAAAGGTTCGTGGAACAGACTGTTCCCCAGGTCCTGTTGTACCACACTTCAATTCGTCCTTTGCATCGACTACCTCCGTCCTGCAGGCGCAACTTTTTGTGCTCTGATAAGGATGCATTTGAAGACAAAAGTTGTCGCAAAATTAGCATACAATGGGAAACGCGTTTTTTTCTACTTCTGCAACAGAAATTAGCCGTGTGTGTGTGTGTGTGTAGAACAAAGATAAAAAAATAAAATGAGCACATTCAGTAGGAAGTTATTGATTAGCAAAATTAAACGAACCCAGGAAGCACGGAGTGATATATTGTGCTGAATTACTGAAAGGAGGGTATGGGTTAGTGACGGAAAATTGAGGAATAGAAGATCGAGCGTCTGATACTGGAATCTTATCGGATTCACCAACAATTGAGAATGGTAAATATTTGAATTCATTTAAGGAAGAAGTATGAAGAGCAGGGAGAATCTGTCCATCCTCTGTCCTTAACGAAAAGTATGAATTGAGACATTGGAAATATGTTGACCGACAGAAACCGCCACTTGCTCTTCAGGGCAAAAAAAAACGTGGTTAAGTGTTTTGACTGTCCCTCAGTACCTCATTCTTAAGACCGCACCTACTAAATCCAGACTAGTAACAGACTGTGATGAAATAAAGGCGAAATTACAATATTATTTTCATTTATTCTATCCCCCGATTCGATAAGAGTGTTTAAAACTGATTTTAGGATTTATTTGTGTATATATATAATATATATTCCAGGCATTATCTTCGGAGATTCTAATGTAATCACCTACACTATTTAATCGCATGCAAATCACCTTGTTTTGAATTCGGAAAAGCTGACCTCACATTAGCTTCTGGCTTTTTGCCACTTCATTTAGCCACAGCTACTCTGATTGTGTTATCTGTCTTTTATTCCTTTCTGCGGCAATACAACTCAATAGAATATTCGTCTTCTCTGGACACACTACAGCCTTCTAGTCTCGGTATCAAATTTCTACCGTTGGCTCTTTTAGTTGATTTTGTTTACAGATATTATTTTACTCCTGACTTTTTTCCCAATTAATTCAGTAAGTGAGAAGGAGAGGTAAAGAAACATGGGGAAAAAGAAACAATGGGAATTGAAAAACAATGCTATGTTTTTGAATCTTTTTTTTTTGGGATTTTATTATACGGAATTTACATCGATCCGATTTGATAAATTGTATTATTCTGTCTCTCCTGATTTGGACTGCTATGTTATTTCTAGTCACTAGATGGCCCTGCTTACTCGCATGTTCACAGCAACTTACTACTGCTTTGCTAAGTAATTGAATTTCATCATGAGATCGGGTATTTAAGAATCGCTTGCATATTTTAGTCTGAAACACTTTGCTACGGGTCGAAGGAATTTGGATCAATATTTGAATCTATCTTTTGTAAGAACGCCTAGCAGTATTTTTTTTTTCACAGCTCCTCGAGTAGTGTAACGAGTTGGTGAACAGTCAGTCAACCATCAAACTACACCGATACATAGACTGGAGATTATTTATTTGCCTCGCTTGAGTAAAGAAAACGGGGAAGCACTTGAGCGACGGCAGAAGAATTATCAGACAGAATCAATACTGAAATCAGGATGATTAATGTTATGACATTAGTAATGGGAAATATAAACATTCCAGATACATAGGGAATAAGTTTATTGCTTCTGCGTACGTGTGCTCCACGCATTATCAACATTTAGACAGTTCATTCTGGCCCAATCGTCTCCTGTCCAGTTTTACATTATTTATTACATCTCCGTAGTCATGGCGTGCTGCACAGACAAAGAAAAGTAAATTTAAAGAAAATTGAAATGTTCTTTACCAGAGCATGTCAATGTCACAGCTTCTTTTTGACTGCAGTCATGTTCGGCCCATGGTGCTGATGGACATTCCCAGAGAAATGTTTCGTTACCCGAGCATCTCACATCATCTAACCAAACTGGGGGAGCGCGTCTTCCGCAGTAACCGTGAGTTTTATACTCCAAAGCATATCCACAACCCAGTTGTCTGCAGACCACGTTGGCGTCGACCAGATCCCAGGAGTCGTCACAAACCATGCCCCAAGATCCACGGTAATAAACCTCTAGCTGACCAGCACATGGATCTTCACTTCCGGAGAGTCGTAACTGCAAGTGGCCTATCGAACAGTAATATGGAAAGTAAATCAATACATTGGAAAGTAGAAACATCACCGGCTTCTCGTTTCTAAAGATGATTCTGAGATTATTATTATTGCTCTTAAAAAGAGCTGTGCCATGATGTAACAATTATTCCAGAATTTGAAAATGTTTGAAATCCAAGTATAAAATGTAAAAGTTTGGATGAATACAACATATGAAGAAACGCAGAGTTGCTTCTATCATTAAGGAGGGAACTCAGAGTCTGGTAGTTGGACGTTTTCCCACATCTGCTGCTATTCCATTTTCCTGCCTTTCGCACAAACGAGGAAACTAGTTAGCCTGATCTCAGTGTTTGGAAATATATTGGGATCTATTATCAATGAGAATGCAGAAGACAAACACATGTCTGACAAATGTACTTGCCTGACAAATCTGTTGGAATTATTTGAAGAAATAATAAGTAGGATCGACAGAGGAGAAGCGGTTGATTTTGCGGTACTTGGATCTTCAAACGGCCATCGTCAACCTGCCGCACATGTGGCTGCTTACCGAGTTAGAGCCCGTGGTATTAAAGGAAATATTCTAGGATGGACAGAGCAGTCGCTGATTGGCTGCAGGCAAAGATCGGGAATAAAGGGAACCTTTTCCCATTGGCCGCCGGTGACACGTGGTGTTTTTAGTGGTCTGTGATTGGACCAATTCCTTTCACGTTATGTGTCAATGATTTGGATGATTGTGTTGATGACTTTGTTCAGAGGTTTGCAGACAATATGAAGGAAGCTGGAGGGACAGTTAGATTTGTGGAGGTGATACGATACAGAAATACAAATATAGATTAGGAGAGTGGACAAAAATGACAGATGCAATACAGTTCTGGGTAGTGTATGGTCATGCACTTTGGTAGAAAAAAAAGAAAGGTTTGACTGTTTCCTAACTGGAGAGAAAATACAAAAAGAAAAGAAGCGCAGAAGGGCTTGGGAGCCCCTGTGCAGGATTCTCCAGACGACAGTTTACTGGTGTGAGCCGGTGGATAACAAGACAAGTGTAATGGATGTAATTTTGGGACTATGTGAAGCACCTCACAAGTAGTAATCAGTGAAATTTTTGGCCCCTTATCTTAGATTGGATCTGCTGAACAAGGAGGGCGTCAAAGGAGGTTCACTAGAATGTCTTTTCATAAGAAGACCGTTTGACGGCTCTGGGTTGTGTTCACCAAAATTCAGAATAAATACCATGCCGAATCTTCGAAACTAGATTAGATTAGATTAGTTTCAATTTTATTGTCATTGTGCCGAGTACAGATACAAAGCCAATGAAATGCATTCAGCATTTCACCTGAAATGCAAAGAATAGCGTTATTTACAAAATAACTGCGGGAACGGAGGCTCCTGTAGCGCCTACCGGTTGGGAGGAGAGCGATAAGTCCATGGTCGGGGTGAGATGCATCCTTGATAATGTTTTTCGCCCTGCCCAAGCAGCGTTCATTGTAGATGTTCTCAACAGTGAGCAATTGCGTGCCGATAATCCGCTGGGCAGTTTTGACCACACGCTAGAACGCTTTGCGGTCCGATACACAAATCTTCCAAGAAACTCTGGACTCCGCTGTGCTTTCGCTATAATTGCAGTTCTGTGTTGAGTCTAGGACAGGTCGTCAGGTAATTGAAATTGCTGACCTTCTCCTCATCTGATGCGCCGTTGAGGCCTGACCCATGGACCGGTGGTTTCCTCCACCTGAACTCAATACCTCCTCTTTGTCATGCTGACTTTGAGAAAGTGGTTGGTGCTGTGACACCGCTCCTCAGGATGTTTAATATCCCTTCAAAATGCTATTGTGTCATCAAATTTGTCAGTGGTGTCGTCAGCAAATCTGAGTATGGCAGAGGTGCTGTACTTTGTCATACAGTGTAACGCGAAGGAAACACGGAGCTGCGCTCGCAACCATTTGGAGAACCTGTGCTGATGGAGATTTTGGAGTAGATGTTTTTGCCATTGGGAACAAATTGACCGGGTCTGCAGTCCAGGATACAATTGTATAAGTAGTTATTGAGGTACAGACTTCGAGTTTTTGATCAGTTTTAAGGGGATGGTGGCATTTTATGCTGATCTGCAGTGAAGAAACAACCCTGCAATGTGTGTATCTTTGCTGTCCAGATGATCCTGGATAGTATGAAGAGCCAGTGAGATGACCTCTTTAGTGGACCTATTGCTCCGGTAGGAAAATTTGGGCCGGACAAGTCTCCTCTGAGGCAGAAGTTGATATGTCCCATTAGCAAATTCTTAAAACACTTCCTCATTGTTGCTGCCATTGTAACTGACAGATAGTTATTCAGGCAGATCATCAGGTTCTCCTAGGAAACCAGTATGTGAAGTATACTTGAAGTTGGTGGCCACATCAGACTGCCGAAGCAAGATGCGAAAGAGCACGATAGGCAGTTGATCAGCTCAGTTCTGAACTGGTTGGCCAGCCATCCCTTCTGGGCCGTATGCTTTTGGTGAGTTTACCCTCATGAACGCTAATTGCATGTCAGCCTCACAGTCTTGAATCATAGAATTATCGGGGGCTCCGGGAATACTTGATGGCTCGTCCATGTTTTGACAGTCAAAGCGGGCATAAAGTGGATTGAACCCATCTGGAAGCGAAGCTTTTTCCACTACGTCGCTTGATTTTACACTGTGCAAACCCGTCCAAAATGGTCGAGTTTGCTTCATGGATTTCAGCAAGGCATTTAAAAAAGTACACGATGAAAGGTTTAATGGGAAAATAAGCAGACAGGGGATCCAAGGGGACATTGCTTTGTGGATTCAGTGACCAGCGGGGTGCCTCAGGGATCTGTTGGACCCCTACTCTTCGTGAATCTTATAAATGCTGTGAATGAGGAAGTGGAGGGATGGGTTAGTAATATTGCTGATTACACAAAGGTTGGGAGTGTTGTGGATAGTGTGGGGGGTTGTCAGAGGTTACAGCGGTACATTGATAGGATGTAAAACTGGGCTGAGAAGTGGCAGATAGAGTTCAACTTAGATAGATGTAAGATGGTTCATTTTGTTAGGTAGTTCGAATACAATAGCAGAATAAAGTATTAATGGTAAGACTATCGGCAGGGCCGAGTATCAGAGGGATCTTGGGGTCCGAGTCCATTAGACAATCAGGGTGCTGGGCAGTTTGACTCTGTGGTTAAGTAAGATTACGGTGCATTGGCCTTCATAAATCGTAAGACTGAGTTTGGGAGCCGACAGGTAATGTCGTGGCTATATAGGAACCTGGTCAGACCCCTCTTGAAGTACTGTGCTCAGTTCTGGTCGCCTCACTACAGGAAACATGTGAAAAGCATAGAAAGGGTGCAGAGGAGACTTACAAGGATGTTGCCTGGGCTAGTTACAGAGGAGATGACATGGGTAAATTGTGTGTTTTTTTTTTTTTTTTAACCCAGAGAGTGGTGAGTGTTTGGAATCGGCTGCCGGCGACGCTGGTGGAGACGAAAATGATAGGGCCTTTTAAGAGACTCCTGGACAGGTGCATGGAGCTCAGGAAAATAGAGGGCTATAGGTAACTCAAGGTAATTTCTAGGGTAAGGACATTTTCGGCACTGCTTTGTGGGTCGAAGCAGCTGTTATTATGCTGTAGCTTTTCTATGTTTCTATGTTTCTATGGTTCATGCTTAGTGTGGAAATCCCCTTCTCCTTTTACATTTCTTCCTGCATAAAGTACCACGGCCACCTGTAACTTTCTTGTTCACCGGTCTTGTATGCCTCTTATTGCGAATCTCATGTTTCATCTAAATTTTCGTTTTGCGAAAGATTCTGAGTGATTCTGTACGTCCACACTCGTCTATAATTAATTATATGAAGTATGTGAGAACCTCGGTGTTTTCATTCAGATGCATAGATATGTTCTTCAACTCTGCTCAGTCCTCCGAAGAGAAGCATCCGATACCCGTCGTTTTTGCCTTCCCCGACGTCCCCTTTGCTGTCCAAATATATAGAGATTGTCTGCTCGTCTGCAGGTACGAGAAGGGCGACCAAGAAATCAGATTTACCGAAATCCGGTCTGGTCATGCAACGACAGTTTTCCTCAGTTATACATCCGAATATATAAATTACACGAACGACAAATTAAGAATTGCGCAGATGGATCGGAGGAATGTTCTGGCGGCGATGACAGCAGATGAGAAAAGGCTGAAATTTCAGGGCAGGACAGCCAGGATAGATATGTCGCACAAAGGAAGAAATACTCAATTGGCAGGAGTAGGCAACTGTGTCTGGCAAAAAGAAGTTATGGACTGCATAAAAGCCAAGGAAATGGTATATGAAGTAGAAAAATTGAGTCGGAAATTGGATGATTGGGAATTCTTAAATTCCAACAAAACGCACCCAAAAAAGCTTGAAATATGAGCGCAGACTAGCCAATAATATGAAAAAATGGATACCGTGTTTTTTTTTTCAGTTGTATGAAGAGGGAAAGGGAGCTGAACCCTCGTATTAGACCACGGGAAAATGACACTGATGAGGTGGGAATTTGAGATAAAAATTGGCAGATGAGCTTAATATGTACTTTGTATCTGGGGTGCACTGTGAAGGCAGCAGCTGTGAGCTAGTAACCTGTGAATATCAGTTCGCAGGAGAGAGTGTTATTTCAAAGAAAAAATGCTTGGCAAACTCAAACGTCTGAAGTCACCTGGACCAAATGGACTAAATCCCGGAATTCGGAGACTGGTTGCAGAAGAGATAACAGATCCTTTGGTCCTGTCCTTTCAAGATTCACTTCATCTTATATATATACATATACACATATATATATATATATATATATATATATATATATATATATATATATATATCAATAATTTAGACGATGGAATTAAATGCAGCATCTCCAAGTTTGTGGATGACACGAAGCTGGGCGGCAGTGTTAGCTGTGAGGAGGATGCTAAGAGGATGCAGGGTGACTTGGATAGGTTAGGTGAGTGGGCAAATTCATGGCAGATGCAATTTAATGTGGATAAATGTGAGGTTATCCACTTTGGTGGCAAGAACAGGAAAACAGATTATTATCTGAATGGTGGCCGATTAGGAAAAGGGGAGGTGCAATGAGACCTGGGTGTATTGTACACCAGTCATTGAAAGTGGGCATGCAGGTACAACAGGCGGTGAAAAAGGCGAATGGTACACTGGCATTTATAGCGAGAGGATTCGAGTACAGGAACAGGGAGGTACTACTGGAGTTGTACAAGGCCTTGGTGAGACCACACCTGGAGTATTGTGTGCAGTTTTGGTCCCCTAATCTGAGGAAAGACAATCTTGCCATAGAGGGAGTACAAAGAAGGTTCACCAGATTGATTCCTGGGACGGCAGGACTTTCATATGATGAAAGACTGGATGAACTAGGTTTATACTCGTTGGAATTTAGAAGACTGAGGGGGGATCTTATTGAAACGTATAAAATTCTAAGGGATTGGACAGGCTAGATGCAGGAAGATTGTTCCCGATATTGGGGAAGTCCAGAACGAGTGGTCACAGTTTGAGGATAAAGGGGAAGCCTTTTAGGACGGAGATGAGGAAAAACTTCTTCACACAGAGAGTGGTGAATCTCTTGAATTCTCTAAAACAGGAAACAGTTGACGCCAGTTCATTGGCTATATTTAAGAGCGAGTTAGATATGGTCCCTGTCACTAAAGGGATCGGAGGTATGAAGAGAAAGCATTTCTGAGTTGGATGATCAGCCATGATCATACTGAATGGCGGTGCCGACTAGAAGGGCCGAATGGCCTACTCCTGCACCTATTTTCTCTCTAAAGTATCTACCTTGGTATGGTCCTGGAGGACGGGAAGTATCACTCTGAGAAGGGAGTAAGGCAAAGGAAAGAGAATTATAGTCCAGTTTACCGATCGTCAGTGGTTTGGAACGTGTTGGATTCTATTATAAATGATGTTGTTCCCAGAAAATCTACAGAATATAACAGACAATTAATCTTGAATTAATATCACAAAATCGATCTCTCTCCAACACTCCTGGTGACTAGACTTACTGATGCAGAGAAAAAAAATATTACATGAAAAATGGTATTAGTGCACGGACGAAAACATCACCAAACTACTTCATTAAGAGATGTAGCGAAAAATATTAGAAGTAAAATATAATTATTTCCGTCATATTTGAACATTTATTTGAGTCCTTATCCCTAATGGTTCCGATCAGAAATAATGCCAGGCGTCAGTTCCATCGCCTCGTTTTACACTTCTTCGCAAATTTCCTCTCTCAAATTCCCCCTCCAGAATCCCTTCCTTGTGCAACTAAATGCTCAATTTCCTCTTTTTAAAGCACAGAACGAAGAAAACAGTTGTGCCTGCAATGTAACCTTCTCTATAAACTGCCTATAAATGCCCTAACACATAGCACTCTATTTTTCTAAACTTAATGTACCTATCTAAGAGTCTCTTAAAAGACCCTATTTTATCCATCACCGGCAGTGCATTTCATGCACCCATCACCCTCTGTAAAAAACTACCCCTTCCACCCCCTCTGTATCTACTTCCAAAGAACCTTAAAACAATACCCGGTTGTAGTACCATTTAACTCCGAACAAATGACCCAAAATATATTTCCTTTAATCTTTGTATACACCTCTATCAGGTCACCTCTCATCCCCCGTCACTCCAAGAAGAAAAAGCCGGGTTCACGCAACCTATTCTCACAGGGCACAGTCTCCAATCCAGGCAAAACCCTCGTAAATCTCCTCTGCACTCTGTCGATAGTTTCCGCATTTTCTCTGCAGTGTGGTGACCAGAACTTAACAGAGCAGACCAAGCGGGGTCTGGCCAAGCTGTAACAGTACCCCGCGGCTCTTGATTGTGCCATCGCTTTAACTTAAGTCATCATATTTTCAGACCTGAATGGAAGTCTGATTTTGAAAATGATAAACTAGGAGACTAGCAATAATACGGAGGGAATAAGCAAGGGGCGGGGGGGAGGGGGTAGCACAGAGAGAGAGAGAGAGAGAGAGAGAGAGAGAGAGAGAGAGAGAGAGAGAGAGAGAGAGAGAGAGAGAAAGAGAGAGAGAGAGAGAGAGAGAGAGAGAAGGCAGGTAGAACTCCCAGTATTTAATTGTAATCAATAGCAAAATTGTCGAACTGCCAGGACGATCCCTTTCAGTATATATCCTAAATTATGAATGAATCGTTGAAAGCCTATGCAGTAAATTTGTAGTTCCAGCGAAGTAGAATAAATGCTGAATTTCTATGCGAATTTTGCACATTTTGCCCAGGTAAATGCGTTTTTATTCATCGTGTTCAGTTTTCTATGCACCTTCCCAACTTGTACTAGCTAGTAGGTAAATTGATTACAATAAATTCGCTTGTACGTTTTAGGAGTGGAGCTGCCGTAGGAGCTATGGGAGGGTATATAAATTGGAAACCCTGCAAGGGGAAATATGATTGTCAACGCCGATTTGATGAGACAAATGGAGATATAAATACCTGCAAGTCTCAGTATTTCTAAATTTAGCTCTCTATATAATTAATAGTCACACTATATTACAAATTACAATTTCCACTTTTCATGCTATTCACCTGAACACAGAACGCTAACGCCGATGAAGTCAGAGGAAGACCGATTGAATATGGAAGCACTGCAGTTTTGGAGATGAGATTCGCTTCCTTCACACTGAAGGTCGGTCACCCACACGGGCCCTTCTTTCCCTCTGTACCCCGAGGCGATGTAGGAGGATGTGGCCACACCGCAACGCAGTTGCTTACAGACGACGTTGGCTTCATTGATAGTCCAAAAGTTATCCTGTATTCTGCTCCATCTGCCATTATCATAAACCTCCACCTGGCCGTCGCAGCGGCTTCCCCCTTCGGTCAGCCGCAGAGACCAAATTTCATCTACAATGTGGGTGAGATTGTGTAAAACAGTTAATAATTACTCAATGTATCCCAGATACTTTCAGCTATTAGCGGCAAATATTAGGTTATACACTGATTTCCTACAAGGCATCATCCCAAAAGCCATTTAACCTCTCTTCTCCCTCCGCAGGATAAAAAAAAGACGCACACGTAGCGGTCCCAAGCATTATTCTTACTCGCCGAACATAAGGAGAGTCATTTAAAGTTTTATTATAATTCATTATTCTTTTTCAACTGTTTATAATATGACTTAACTCACCTGCAAATATTACATCTTTATTTTTGCAGATTTTAAAATGGTACAAAAATTACTATCGTGAAACACCAATTGACATAATTCTCTGCACTTTCCAATAATTTCTCCTCAAATTTTAGTTTTATTCACTGTGTACTCAAGGTCTGTGTATCCAAAATAAAACAGTCCAAATTGCAAAAGCAGACTGTTGCCACAAAAATTTAGATTCGTGACATAGTTTTGCCAGAAAACATTGGATACATTCGATTGTTTCCTTTTCCTTTTTTTGTCTCTGTTATGGATATCTCTACGACCAAAGAAGGGTTTCATTCAGACTAATGTTTCAACAACTCACCGGTGCAGATCAGGCTGGCGTCATTTCCATGCGAACAGCTGATCCGACTCCACGCTGAGACTTGGCAATCAGCTAGTCGGGACTCATTGCCCAAACAAAGGTAGTTATCTTTCCACACCGGCCCGTTTCCTGTGCCAAAGTATGCATCTCTGGGAATTTCCTTTACTGCACCACACTGCAGCTGTTCACAGACCACGGCAGCATCTTCCAAGCTGAAGTACTCATCACAAAGTGTTCCCCACTGGTCCCCGTGCTGAATTTCCACCCGGCCAGAACATCTGCTGTCCCCATCAACGAGTCGTGCTGCAGAATTCCCTGTTGTATTAATAATTGAATTCAGTTAATTAATCTCAACATAAACTAATTAAAAGAACTTTCACAGGATCGGATCGCTATCCAGAGCATCTGCTCGGCATAGCTTCGCGAAAGTAAGGTATGGCACAATGCAGACCGGTATTTTTTTTTTAACTGATTGACACACAATGATTTTTTACAATGCATTTTTTAAATTGTTGTGAATAATCTGCATACACCACGACAGGAATCTCGCGTTTTTGTAGGTTTATAACAGAATCAATGCCATTGTTTCAAACATTGGGCCGTCCAGGTGAAAAAGTGTTTCCTCGCCTGATTTCTCTTCAGTATTCCTGATTTTGTTGATTGTTCACGGTTTCATGCCCATCACTCTAAATGTTATATTTTGTCGAAGTTGAAACTACCATTATTCAGCACCATATTCCACCCATGCTGTTCTTGCCCACTCAGTGGACCATATGTATATGCATCATATTTATTTATTTATCTATCTATCTATCCATCTATCTATCTATCTATCTATTTATCTATCTATCTATTTACATGTGATATTTGAGGATACTTCGTGCAATCAGATATTGTGCACTCAGACGGGGCATTTTCGATTTTCTCTTTCGTTATTGGCGATTAAGTTGATGTTAGTCTTTGCTTGTGATGTATATTTTCTTTGCAATTTTCCATTGTCTATTTTCATGTTTGTTTCTTTCACTGACGACTCATTTCTGAGGTTAATAAGCAACTTTCAAGTTGTCATTTACGTTAGGCCCCCCAAAAATGTCCGCTGATGATTATAAATTACGGGGAATTCACAAGGCATCTGTCTTTGAACTAGCAGCTATATAGTTGATATTTTATTTATTCTTCTGCTGAGGTTTTTATCATGTTTACAATCGTTATGCAATGGAACGAAGATCAACAAGTATGTGAAGAAGTGGCTTAGCGTACCGAGCAGCCTCACCAATTCTGCAATCCATAGTAGCCAGACAAAGCTTACCATCCTAGTGTAATCCCTTGTTGAAGAGGTCAAGGTATCCAAGGTAAGATATTCATGATGCTTCGAGACTCAAAAGACCCTGTCATCAACAACACCCAGCCGGTTGTGAGATCAGGCAGGAAGTTGTCAGCCCATGCAGCAATTGATGAGGCAGAGTCTAGATTGAAGCACAAGGAGGTGGTTGGGGCTACCCAGCTAGGCCGCCAGGGACTTGGCTGGACAGCCCACAAGTGGTGGTTGTCTTCTACAGGTGAGGAGCGCCGTGAGCTTGTAACACAAGAAATACGAGAGGTAGAAGAGGAGAAGAGGTTAGCTAAAACAGTTGGCCTGGCCAAACAGGGGGCTTGGACCTGATGAGAAAGTGTTGAACAACGACATCTATCTTGGAAAGTTCTGTGGCAGATGGAACCGCTCCGCGTTTCTTTTCTATGTAGAGCAGAGTACGATCTGCTCCCAACACCTGCCAACCTCAGCACCTGGTTTGAAGATAAGACAGACAATTGACTTGCTTGAGGGAGAGAAGGGAACACTTCAACATATTTTGATTGCATGCAGAGTTAATCCTTCCTGCGCCATGTACACTTCGAGACTTAACAACGTTCTCAAAGTTGCAGCAGAAGCGGTTGAGCAGAGAGTACTGCAGCACAACTTATCTCATGCCCCATGCTGCACAGAACACCGCATATCATTTGTGAAAGAAGGCTCCAAGTCCAGGGTGTACAGCGCAAGCCCACGATCAAGCATACTTTATTCAGCCAATGGCTGGTCTGTCAATGCCGACCTGGATGGGAAAGGCAGCTTCCAGGGGCAAATAGCTTTCACCACATTGCGCCCAGGTATAATCTCATGGTCTCACACCAGTGGAGAAGTGGTTATTGGTGAACTCACAGTCCACTGTGAAAACAACATCGTTGAAGCCCATGAGCACAAGTTAACCAAGTATGCAGAATTAATGTCAGAGTGCAGCGACAGACGGGGGAATGTCTCATGCTGTCCATTCGAAGTAGGTTGCCGTGGCTTTATTGCGTTCACTTTACAGAAGTGGCTGCGTGACCTCGGCTTTACGAGAAGAGAGATCAAGGCAACCAGCAGGGCTGTAGCTGAGGCAGCAGAGACAGGATCAGCATGGGTGTGGAGCAAAGGTCCAGAGGGGCAGATAGTCGGACAGCGTATTTATTCCAGTCGGTCTTTATTCTTTGGAACGTAGAAATTTGAGGGGGAACTTGAGAGAGGTATTTAAAATTATGAGGGAGATAGATAGAGCTGACGTGGATAAGCTTTTTCCATTGAGAGTGGGGGAGATTCAAACAAGAGGACATGAGTTGAGAGTTAAAGGGCAAAAGTTTAGGGGTAACATGAGGGGGAACTTCTTTACTTAGAGAGTGGTAGCTGTGTGGAACGAGCTTCCAGCAGAAGTGGTTGAGGCAGATTCGATGATGTCGTTTAAAGTTAAATTGGACAGCTATATGGACAGGAAAGGAATGGAGGGTTATGGGCTGAGTGCGGGTCGGTGGAACTAGGTGAGAGTAAGAGTTCGGCACGGACTAGAATGGCCGAGATGGTCTGTTTCCGTGCTGTAATTGCTGTATGGTTATATGGTTATATGGTATACATCTTTTGCAAACCCTTCAGTAGTTGTATAGGCACCCGAAGAGTAGACTATCTGTTGGATGGAACAACTCTGATAGAGGCAGATGCCAAGTTTTTAAGCTCACCAGTGGGAGGTGGTGCTTTAGCACTGCTGGTCCACCACCTCGAGGGAGTCTTGATCATAAGCGGGCCGAAACTCCTGAAGACAAGTGGCAGATCAACTGATGATCCGACTGGTGACAGCACAGGACAGTTAGCATGTTAGTCCAACTGTATATTCAATTCTTTAATTCTGTTCGTCTCCTTCACTGATGACTTATTTCTTAGGTTCCTAAGCAACTTTCAAGCTGTTATTCACCTTGGGGCCAACAAAGTGTTCAGTGGTGATTTTAAACTATGGGGAATTCACAAGCCATCTGTCGTTCAACTAACAGCTATATAGTTGTTATTTTAATTACTCTTCTGCTGGGGTTTTTGTCATTTTTACAGTCGTCATGGCTAAATTTGTAGCAGTAAAATCCGACGCTATTGCAACAAGTTATCTCTCTCTGATCATGTATATTCTATAGTGGTGCAAATGCATGCTTGGAAGTTGTGCTGCAAAAACAATGGTTTGTATTCATCTACAGTTCCGCACAAATTCATCTGTGTGGTTCCTTTCAGAAGAAAGGGGAAACGTTTCGGGAATATTCAATAATCCAGCAAAGTATCAGTACTAAAATACATAATATTTGATTGCTTTTTGTTAATAGAAATAGCCGTTATATAGCTACAAAGCCTGCTGCGCATTTTAACGTTTAATCAACTTTATATCTGTATTTCGACACATGACAAAATTCAGTATCATTAAATTTCTTCGAATTATTAATTTTCACGTTAAGGTGTATGATATAATTTGAAAGGCGTGCTGAGAAATTTTGCGGCATGTACTTCGCACTCAATTTCTAAAGGAAAATTCCAGTTCGCATTTTTTATATATTTCCTATTGCAATAATGTATTGTTTAATTTATAATACCGCTGCATGCTACGCTTTTGTTGGTGATTTTTGTTTCAACTTATTGAAGCCTTAAAATATGTTAATTTCTTTCGTCAAAACCCAAATTGAAGTCAATCGTTATTTTATTCTTCAAGCAATTTCACCCTCTTAATCTGTCCGTCAATGTCAAATGAAAATGATATCGAACTGTCCTCTGCTGATGCAATTTGCAAATCGCTAATGGGAAAAATGTCGAAAAGAAATACCTGGATCCTAGGTACTCACCAGAGCAGATCACACTGACATCATTCTCATGGGTGCAACGATGAGCTCCTGAAGAAAATGGACAGTCCCACAGCCCCGACTCATTACCCTGACATTCAAAGGCATCAGTCCATATATGTTCTGTTCCTTCTCCAAAATAAGCTCCTCCCCGCACAGCAACAGCGACTCCGCATTGAAGCTGTCGGCACACCACGCTGGCATCATCCATATCCCAGTGCAGATCACACACCGTGTTCCAGGTTTCTCCAAGCTGCACTTCCAGTCTTCCAGAGCAGTCATCATTTCCGGACACCAATCTTGGAACTCGGTGGTCTGAGGAAGATATGAAGCACAGTTAGCAAAAAGAACATTTGAGCAATATGCAGCGAACTCCTCTTGCTTTCATTGTATATAAAGTCCCAATTGGTTCTCAAACAGATGACATTGTTTTCCACGTCCAAATTTCATAATGGGATATCGGAACTGAGTATCAAAATTACTTTCTCTCTTTGCTGGTTAATTAAGGCCAGATAATAGATTCTTAACACGTTTATTCCTATTATTTTTATATCCTCTTTTAACCAGAGGAAATTATATTATCTTTCTTATGGCATGATACCAAAGGCATGAAATATTATTATAATTCAGGGAAAAAAGTAAGAACATTATTGCTATTACTATTATTATCATCATCATCATCATCATTATCATCTTTAATTCCAGATACGGTGACGTTTGCATCGAAATTCCAAAAGCATCATTCATTTTTCTCAAAGAGAATGCAGGGAAAATGAATTAAAAGAAATACTTTTACTTCCCCATCTTCACGCTATGGTGGAGCCAAGTATTCACTGAAAAACGTGTATAGAAAAAAATGAAGTAATCATTATATATAGATGACAAATACTTCAAGCATGAAATAAATCTGATGAAATTAAGTTAAGATTTTCGACGAAGAGACTATGGCTAAAAAATAGCAGTCCACTTTCAATATTTCTTATTTAGAATTCTACAAAGGTGATAAATGCAAACACGGTAATTAAGTTAAGTCAAGACTGACTGCATTAGATTAGATTAGATTATTGCATTAGATTATGAGCACACACTGTCCTCGTTTATTGTCATTTGGAAATGCATGCATTAAGAATTGATACAATGTTCCTCCAGAGTGATATCACAAAAAAAAACAGACAAACCAAAGACTAACACTAACAAGACCACATAATTATAACATATAGTTACAGCAGTGCAAAAAAATAACATAATTTGATAAAGAGCAGACCATGGGAACGGTAAAAAAAAAAGTCTCACATTTCCTATCGACTCCCGATAGTCCCCGATAGCAGGCGGAAAAAGGGAGAAACTCTCCCTGCCAGAAACCTACAGGCACCGACAACTGTTGGCGCGTTGGAAGCACCTGACCACAGCCGACTCTGCGTCCGTCCGAAAACTTCGAGACTCCGACTAGCCCTTCGACACCGAGCACCGAGCACCATCTCTGCCCAGAGCTTGGACCCCGTCCCGGCCGCCGAGCAATAAGCAAAGCCGATGACTCGGGGCCTTCCCCTCTGGAGATTCTGGATCACACAGTAGCAGCGGCAGCGAAGAAGAAATTTCGGAATTTTCTCCAGATGTTCCTCCGCTCTCTCACGTCTGTCTCCATCAAATAAGGATTGTGCACGGCATCCTACTTGACAGATTACAGATATCATTCACCGGAGCGGCCGCGCAAGCTGTGTCGCGCCGCCATCTTCTCCTCCTTCTCCATTGTTCTGGATTTGACGGGAAGAAGAATCGCCTGTTTATCCGACTGCACTGTTATTCAAAGAAATAATGGTTGGCGAATTTTGTCAATTTGTTTACATTTATTCCATTTTCCTCAACCTATTCTATAAAAGCGCCATTCCAAAAGATTCTCGTACTTCGTCCATCTGTACATTTTTACCAGTCCCTCTGTCATCTTATACGTGGGTTCTATATATACAGTGGCCCTTACCTTGGAAAAAAATGCCGTGATTCTGCTGTCTACCGATGAAATCAGGTAGCGCTGAGGCTTCATATCCAACATATGATTTTCGTAACTTCTTCTATCTCTAAAGGGACCCTAGCACTAAATTAATTTTTATGCCTCCTGTCCTAAGTTTGTACACGGCTCTTTCCACAGACATCGCTCCCCCCGTAGTTCCCTTATCAAGTTATCCCTCCCCTCTAATCTTTCTCTGGGCATTTATCCCTGCAAGCAGCCAAAATTCAACACTTGTTCATTCACCTCCTTCCTCCCCTCCATTAAAGGCTGCAACGAGTCCTTCCAGGTAAGGTAACATTTCACCTACGAAATGCTATGGTCGTCTATTGTAACTATTGTTTCTCTGCTGCCTCCGCTACATCAGTGAGACCTCATCAATGTGCAGCTCATTTTTCTGTCTCACAAGCAGAACTTCCCGATAGGCCAACAATTTAATTCCAATTCCCATTGCAACATGACGGTCCATTTGTGCCACGATGTGGACACATTCGGGGTGAAGTAACAAAACCTTGTCTGCCGATCTTGTAGATTTTATGCCGAAGGTAAATATGGATTTCTCCTTTGAGTTAAAAAACGTCGCTTCCCCTCCCCTCGTCTTCAATTCCCCATTCTAGCCTCTTATGGCTTCTCACCTACCTAACGCGTCCCTTGCTATCCCTCCTCTTTCTTTACTTTACTTTATTTTCGCCAAACAACTGATACCAGAGCGTACAATCATCACAGCGATATGTGTTTCTGCCCTTCATGCTCCTGGAGTCCAAATCGATAGAAAATACAATAAAACAATAAATTATAGATAATAAATCGAAAAGGCAAAGTAAGGTAGTGCAGAAAACCCGAGAGGCAGGTCCGGATATTTGGCGGGTACGGCCCAGATCCGGGTCAGGATCCGTTCAGCAGTCTTATCACAGTTTGAAAGAAGCTGTTCCCAAATCTGACTGTACGAGTCTTCGAGCTCCTGAGCCTTCCCCCGGAGGGAAGAGGGACGAAAAGTGTGTTGGCTGGGTGAGTCGTGTCCTTGAGTATGCTGGCAGCACTGCTCCGACAGCGTGCGGTGTAAAGTGACTCCGAGGACAGAAGATTGGTTTGTGTGATGTGCTGCACCATGTTCACGATCTTATGCAGCTTCTTTCGGTCTTGGACAGGACAACTTGCATACCAGGTTGTGATGCACCCCAGAAGAATGCTTTCTACTGTGCATGTATAAAAATTAGTGAAGGGTTTAGAGGACAGGCCAAATTTATTTAGCTTTTTTTCAGGAAGTAAAGACGTAAAGACGGTGGTGACCCTTCTTGGCAGTAGACTCTGCTTGTTTGGACTAAGTCAGGTCATTTGTGATATTGAGCCGAAAAACTTCCATTTCTCTGAAGTGACACTTCCCTTTCATGTCAGATTCCTTCTATGCATCTCTATAGTTTCCCCACCCACTTGCTCTCACCTATCAACTTCTAGCTGTGTTTCCTCACCACCTCCCATCTTTCCATTCAGGTGACTGCCCTTTCCATACTCTTCCATGAAGGGCTCGCCGAATCGTTTACTCATTTGCATGGACGCACAGACCATGTGCTTAGTTCCTGCAGCGTTTCTGTTGGAGACTTTAGATTTCCGTTACCTTAATGGGTAATTTTAATGTCACAGAAATGAAAACAATATGTATCATGAAATTATTTTTTTCTTCGCAAACTCCGACGAAAACAGAGGAGTGCCCCAAAGTATGAGTAGCAGTTAAAACGTTTGAACTCCGAAACACATCCAGCTCCCCCTCCCACGCACAAGCTGCTGCAACGCAGCGATAACCCCCACCCACCAACAAAAAAACATCAGCAACCTCTGCCAACCAGTCAAGCGTGCAGCAAACTATCAATTAAGACCCAGACTTGCAGTATCCCAAAAACGACGTGCACCCGATAATGTGTCATATCACAGGCTCGCTCTCTCCCTAATAAGGGAACAAGAAGTGTCCCCGTTTCACAGTGTGAGGAGGACATAAAAAACAACTCGTTGACTTAGGATTGTAAAAGTGTGTTGCGTCGTTCTTCCCGAGCTGATTCGGTAGCAGAAAGGTGCTGATTTTCGGACAGACAATGCACGGCAGTTAACCAGCTGCCAAACTTCTTGTCTATGCAACGAGTCATTATTTTTATATACGCTAAAAGGTAACATCTCAGTCTGCTTTAGTGAAAAATAGTTTTATCTATTGTTCACAGATCTCCAGCTGTCCGTGCGATATCATTCCGACGCTTTTCTGCACCCTGTCAAGAATAATATTAGCATTCACGTATCACGTCGATTATAATTGCATAAAATTTTAAATGCGCATTGGCATGAAGATTGCGTACAGCCTTAGCTCAACAGAATCACGCTCGAATCCTTGGCCAATGATGCAAATATCCTCTACCAATTTTGATTGGCATGCCATTGCCGGGAAGCAAAGTACTCACCCCGGGCTCTCTATGCTCAGCAAAAGATCTCAAGATCAAGATAATAATCCTTTCTGTTCGGATCTCTTTTAATTTCGTAACATGTAACACCATGAATCTGCGTTAAATTCTTAAAGGCATTCCTTTCCGCACATTACCATTTGATCCAATTCCAGCCGTAACTGCAGGCAATATTCTTAACAAACCAATGCATCAGTAATTTGATGTCATCGACGGACCTATTAATCATTATATTTGGATTCAACACAATTCTTTAAGCGATACGACAGAAGCAAGGAAAATGATTTTCCTCGGTCGCAAAACTGAAAGAAAAAAAAAACAATACCTCATTATGACTCTCTGTGTCCTATCAATGATAAAGTTTAGTATTGAAATAGCTACCCCAACAGCAATACCACCTGAGTTAATTTTGTGGACCAAACTTCCATAAATTTCATGGAGGAAACATTTACCGCGTTGCCTCGTCAATTCTCTTGTTCAGCTTTACTAAAATCTCAGTTTCATAGAATAGTACAGCACATTACAGGCCCTTCAGCCCACAGGGTTGTGCCGACAATCAAACCCCGCCTCCCATATACACCCCGCCGCCCACCTTAAATTCCTCTATATACCTGTCCAGTAATCTCTCGAATTTCACTAGTGTATCTGCCTCCACCACTGACTCAGGCAGCGCATTCCACGCACCGACCACTCTCTGAGTAAACAACCTTTCTCTAATATCCCCCTTGAACTTTCTACCCCTTACCTAAAAGCCATGTCCTCTTGTATTGAGCAGTGGTGCCCTGGGGAAGAGGCGCTGGCTGTCCACTCTAGCTATTCCTCTTAATATCTTGTATACCTCTATCATGTCTCCTCTCATCCTCCTTCGCTCCAAAGAGTAAAGGCCTAGCCCATTTAATCTCTGATCATAATCCATACTCTCTAAACCAGGCAGCATCCTCGTAAATCTTCTCTGTACCCTTTCCAATGTTTCCACATCCTTCCTATAGTGAGGCGACCAGAACTGACAATAGACAATAGACAATAGACAACAGGTGCAGGAGTAGGCCATGCGGTCCTTCGACCCATCACCGCCATTCACTGTGATCATGGCTGATCAACCACAATCAGTATCCAGTGCCTACCTTATCCCCATAACCTTTGAGCGCTATCTTTAAGAGCTCTATCCATCTCTTTCTTGAAAGAATCCAGAGACTTGGCCTCCACAGCCTTCTGGGACAGAGCATTCCGTATACCCACCACTCTCTGGGTGAAAACGTTTTTTTTTCTCAACTCCGTTCTAAATGGCCTACCCCTTCTTCTTAAACTGTGGCCTCTGGTTTTGGACTCACCCATCAGCGGGAACATGTTTCCTGCATCCAGCGTGTCCAGTCCCTTAATAATCTTATATGTTTCAATAAGATCCCCTCTCAAATTTCTAAATTCCAGCGTATACAATCTCAGTCGCTCGAATCTTTCGACATATGACAGTCCCGCCATCCCGGGAATTAACCTTGTGAACCTACGCTGCACTCCCTCAATAGCAAGAATGACCTTCCTCAAATTTGGAGACCAAAACTGCACACAGTACTCTAGCTGTGGTCTCACCAGGGCCCTGTACAGCTGCAGAAGGACCTCTTTGCTCTTATACTCAATTCCCCTTGATATGAAGGCCAGCATGCCATTAGCTTTCTTCACTGCCTGCTGTACTTGCATATTTTCTGTCAATGACTGATGTACAAGAACGCCGAGATCTCGTTGCGCTTCCCCTTTTCCTAACTTGACTCCATTTAGATAATAATCTGCCTTCTGGTTCTTACCAGCAAAGTGGATAAGCTCACATTTATGTACATTAAACTGTATCTGCCAAGCATCTGCCCACTCACCCAACCTGTCCAAATCATCCTGCATTCTCATAACATACTCCTCACATTTCACACTGGCACCCAGCTTTGCGTCATCGGCAAATTTGCTAATGTTACTTTTAATTCCCTCATCTAAATCATTAATATATATTGTAAACAACTGCGTTCCCAGCACCGAACCCTGCGGTACCCCACTGGTCACCGCCTGCCATTCCGAAAGGGAGCCGTTAATCGCTACTGTTTGTTTTCTGTCAGCCAGACAATTTTCAATCTATGTCAGTACTCTGCCCCCAATACCATGGGCCATAATTCTGCCGACTAATCTCCAATGTGGGACTTTATCAAAGGTTTTCTGAAAGTCCAGGTACATTACACCCACTGGCTCTCTCCTGTCCATTTTCATAGTTACCTCCTCAAAAAATTCCAGAAGATTAGTCAAGCACGATTTCCCCTTCGTAAATCCATGCTGACTCGGACCGATCCTGTTACTACTATCCAGATGTGTCGTAATTTCATCTTTTATAATTGACTCCAGCATCTTTCCCATCACCGACGTCAGGGTAACCGGTCTATAATTCCCTGTTTTCTCTCTTCCTCCCTTCTTGAAGGGCACCATTAGCCACCCTCCAATCCTCAGGAACTGATCTTGACTCTATAGAACATTGGAAAATGATTACCAATGTGACCACGATTTCTAAAGACACCTCCTTAAATACCCTGGGATGCAGACCATCAGGTCCCGGGGACTTATCAGCCTTCAGACCCAACAGCCTATCCAACACAATTTCCTGCCTAATATAAATTCCCTTCAATTCATCCATTACCTTAGGCCCTTCGGCCACAATTACATCTGGGAGATGGTTTGTATCTTCCCTAGTGAAGACAGATACAAAGTATCTGTTCAACTCGTCTGCCGTTTCCTTGTTCCCCATAATAAATTCATCCGCTTCTGTCTTCAAGGGCCCAATTTTGGTCTTAACTATTGTTTTTCCTTTTCGCATACCTAAAAAAGTTTTTACTATCTTCCTTTATATTCGTGGCTAGTTTACCTTCGTACCTCATTTTTTTCTCTGCGTATTGCCTTTTTAGTTACCTTCTGTTGCTCTTTAAAAGTTTCCCAATCCTCTGGCTTCCCACTCGTCTTTGCTATGTTATACTTCCCTTTTATTTTTATACTGTCCATTACTTCCCTTGTCAGCCACGGCCTCCCCTTACTCCCCTTAGGATCTTTCTTCCTCATTGGAATGAACTGATCCTGCACCAACCAGAGTATTCGCAGAAACACTTGCCATTGCTGTTCCACTGTCATCCCTGCTAGAGTATTGTTCCATTGAACTTTGGCCAGCTCCTCCCTCATAGCAGCATAGATCCCTTTGTTCAACTGTAATACTGACACTTCCAAGTTTCCCTTCTCCCTCTCAAATTTTAGATGGACACTGGTCACAGTACTTCAAGTGTAGCCTAACCAGAGTTTTATAGAGCTGCATCATTACCTCGGGAATCTTAAACTGCCTCCTTCGACCTAGGAAAGCTAACACCCCATAAGCTTTCTTAATTACCCTATCTACCTGTGAAGCAACTTTCAGGGATCTGTGGACATGAACCCCCAGATCCCTCTGCTCCTTCACACTACAAAGTATCCTGCCATTTACTTTGTACTCTGCCTTGGAGTTTGTCCTTCCAAAGTGTACCACCTCACACGTCTCCGCACTGAACTCCATCTGCCACTTCTCAGCCCACTTCTGCAACCTATCAATGACTCTCTGTGTGCTATCACAGTACGACTCTCTGTGTCCTATCAACAATGAAGTTTACTATTGAAATAGCTACCACAACAGTGACACCATGTGAGTTAACTTTATGGACCAAAGTTCCATAAATTTCATGGAGGAAACGTTTACCGTGTTGCCTCGTCGATTCTCTTGTTTAGTTTTTCGAAAACCTCAGTTTCATGATAGATGATTCCTCGTGGAAAAACGGCAAAGCGCATTATATGAAATTCATACAAACCCTCACTTAGAATCTACTTCCAATATTGCACATGTAACACGCTGTACGATTTCACTGCTAAGGCTTCTGTGTAATGTTCCACTGTTAAGGTAATGGCTTCTGTGTAGCAGCAATGTCTCTGTTATTACTAGAGATAACGGGACTTTGGAATTCAGTGACTAGCCAATAAGAAATTGTCGCTGTGTCTTGTGTTTCTGGAAGCAGCTGTTTTCGCGGACTTTTACCAGAGGGCGAGAGAGGGATGAAGAGAGTTGTAAAAGCAAGGCTGAAGGCTTTGTGTGTCAATGCAAGGAGCATTCTTAACAAGGTGGATGAATTAAAAGTGCAGATTGTTATTAATAACGTGAGAAAATGTTACGAGACCATAAATATGATATAGTTGGGATCACAGAGACATGGCTCCAGGGTGACCAAGGATAGGAGCTCAAAATTCAGGGATATTCAATATTCCCGATGGATAAACATAAAAGAAAAGGAGGTGGGGTAGCATTGCTGGTTAGAGAGGAGATTAACGCAATAGAAAGGAAGGACATTAGCCCGGAAGATGTGGAATCGATATGGGTAGAGCTGCATAACACTAAGGGGCAGACAACGCTGGTGGGAGTTGCGTACAGGCCACCTAACAGTAGTAGTGAGGTCGGAGATGGTATTAAACAGGAAATTAGAAATGCGTGCAATAAAGGAACAGCAGTTATAATGGGTGACTTCAATCTACATATAGATTCGGTGAACCAAATTGGTAAGAGTGCTGAGGAAGAGGATTTCTTGGAATGTATGCGTGATGGTTTTCAGAACCAACATGTCGAGGAACCAACTAGACAGCAGACCATTCTAGACTGGGTATTGAGCAATGAGGAAGGGTTAATTAGCAATCTTTTCGTGAGAGGCCCCTTGGGTAAGGATGACCATAATATGGTGGAATTCTTCATTAAGATGGAGAGTGATATAGTTAATTCAGAAACAAAGGTTCTGAACTTAAAGAGGGGTAACTTTGAAGGTAAGAGACGTGAATTAGCTAAGATAGACTGGCAAATGACACTTAAAGGGTTGACGGTGGATATGCAAATGCAAGCATTTAAAGATCGCATGGATAAACTACAACAATTGTTCATCCCAGTTTGGCAAAAGAATAAATCAGGGAAGGTAGTGCACCCGTGGCTGTCAAGAGAAATTAGGGATAGTACCAATTCCAAAGAAGAAACATACAAATTAGCCAGAAAAAGCGGTTCACCTGAGGAGTGGGAGAAATTCAGAATTCAGCAGAGGAGGACAAAGGGCTTAATTAGGAAAGGGAAAAGAGATTATGAGAGAAAATTGCCAGGGTACATAAAAACTGACTGTAAAAGCTTTTATACATATGTGAAAAGAAAAAAGATTGGTTTAAACAAATGAAGGTCCCTTACAGACAGAAACAGGTGAACTGATTATGGGGAACAAGGACATGGCAGACCAATTGAAGAACTACTTTGGTTCTGTCTTCACTAGGGAGGACATAAATAATCTTTCGGAAGTAATAGGGGACAGAGGGTCTAGTGAGATGGAGGAACTGAGGGAAATACATGTTAGTAGGGAAGTGGTGTTTGGTAAATTGAAGGGATTAAAGGCAGATAAACTCCCAGGGCCAGAGGGTCTGCATCCCAGAGTGCTTAAGGAAGTAGCCCAAGAAATAGTGGATGCATTTGTGATAATTTTTCAAAACTCGGTAGATTCTGGACTAGTTCCCGAGGATTGGAAGGTGGCTAATGTAACCCCTTTTTAAAAAAAAAAGATGGAAGGAGAGAGAAACCGGGAAATTACAGACCGGTTAGCCTAACATCGTTGGTGCGGAAAATGCTAGAGTCAGTTATCAAAGATGCGATAACAGCACATTTGGAAAGCGGTGAAATCATCGGACAAAGCTAGAAACATAGAAACATAGAAAATAGGTGCAGGAGTATGCCATTCGGCCCCTCGAGGCTGCACCGCCATTCAGTATGATCATGATTAGCATGGATGCGTGAAAGGAAAATCATGTCTGACAAATTTCATAGTATCTTTTGAAGAAGTAACTAGTAGAGTGGATAGGGGAGAACCAGTGGATGTGGTATATTTGGATTTTGAAAAGGCTTTGGACACGGTCCCACACAGGAGATTAGAGTGCAAACTTAAAGCACACGATATTGGGGGTAAGGTATTGATGTGGATAGAGAATTAGTTGGCATACATGAGGCAAAGAGTGGGAATAAACGGGACCTTTTCAGAATGGCAGGCAGTGAATAGTGGGGTACCGCAAGGCTCAGTGCTGGGACCCCAGTTGTTTACAATATATATTAATGACTTATATGAGGGAACTAAATGCAGCATCTCCAAGTCTGTGGATGACACGCAGCTGTGCGGCAGTGTTAGCTGTGAGGAGGATGCTAAGAAGATGCAGGGAGACTTGGATAGGTTAGGTGAGTGGGCAAATTTAATGTGGATAAATGTGAGGTTATCCACTTTGGTGGCAAAAAACAAGAAAATAGATTATTGTCCGAATGGTGGCCGATTAGAAAAAGGGGAGGTGCAACGAGACCTGGGTGTCATTATACACCAATCATTGAAAGTGGGCATACAGGTACAGCAGGCCGTGAAAAAGGCGAATGGTGTGCTGGCACTCATAGCAAGAGGATTCGAGTACAGGAGCAGGGAGGTACTACTGCAGTTGTACAAGGCCGTGGTGAGACCACACCTGGAGAATTGTGTGCAGTTTTGGTCCCCTAATCTGAGGAAAGACATTCTTGCCATAGTGGGAGTACAAAGAACGTTCACCAGATTGATTCCTGGGATGGCAAGATTTTCATAAGATGAAAGACTGTATCGGCTAGGCTTATGCTGGTTGGAATTTAGAAGATTGAGGGTGGGGGCGGGGATTTTATTAAAACGTATAAAATCCTAAAGGAATTAGATAGGCTAGATGCGGGAAGATTGTTCCCGATGTTGTGGAAGTCCAGAACGAGGGATCACAGTTTGAGGATAAAGAGGAAGCCTTTTAGGACCGAGATAAGGAAAACCTTCTTCACACAGAGACTGGTGAATCTGTGGAATTCTCTACCACAGGAAACAGTTGAGGCCAGTTCACTGGCTATATTTAAGAGGGAGTTAGATATGGTCCTTGTGGCTAAAGGGGTCAGGGGGTATGGAGGGAAGGCTGGTACAGGGTTCTGAGTTGGATGATCAGCCATGATCATACTGAATGGCGGTGCAGGTTTGAAGGGCCGAGTGGCCTACTCCTGCACATATTTTCTATGTTTCTATCTTTCTATGTTTCTATCTCAAGTGTGGATTATCCACAGCTGTATAAAGTTCTGGATAATGAAAATATTCTCTTTTTAATCTATATCCTGTTGTATTATATATTAGATATCTATCAATTTCGTTTCATCTATACAATTGATAATCAAAACGACAAGCATTTATTTCCTAGTTATTGATACACATCGTACACAACAGAAGTTGAAGCACCGCCCTTTGGATGCAAAATTGGTCACAGATTAACAATAAGACAAGCATTGTTCTATCTTTGGATTCTGTCTCCTGCAGTGCAGCGTAATTTCAAAATTATTCAGCCTGCCTTGCAACCCGTGTGCCTCATCTTTACGAAAGCCCGTTATGCGAAACCTTGTGCAAAATGTTTTTAATGCGCACTGCTGTGCCATCAAGAATATTTGCAATTACTGGAACAATTAATCAAGTTTATTAGAAACACGAGGTTACCCCATCACAACGTTATGCAGACTGTGCAGAATCAGACCCTGCCTTTCCAGTAATCCTTTGTTTCCCTAGTGAATACAGATCTCGTCCTGTGGAGTTCCTGTCAGTTGATGACGTTAAGAAAAGTCAGAAATGGTTCCAGACGATAGAATCCCAGCAAGCCAATACAATAACCTGTTTTAGTAAAAGTTATTTAATTGTTAAGGACTGTTAAATTTAACTAAATAGAGGTTACCAAAATCGAAGAATCAGATTAAAAATGTTATCGCTGGGCGGTATATTAATATATACTAGGTATGCTGTATGTATTTTATGAGAACAGATTCTCCGCGTCAAACAGAGAAATCACAGCTAAACCCGAATATGTAAACCATAGTACGGCTCAGTTGTATAAATTGCTACTGTGTAAACCGAATTTGCTTCATGAGATTTGACGGAGAGAGAATTGCTTGACCGCAGTCATGAAGACTTGATTTGAGTAACTTTCGAACCAGTAAGTCCTTCTCGCCGTCTGCTACAGCGAGACAACTGCAAGGATCTCGTAAGCTGCAAAAAGTTGTAAATGTTGTCGGTCCCGTTATGAGAACTGGTCTCTGTAATATCCAGGACACGTCAAGGAGCGGTGCCTCAAAGAGGCGGTCTCAATCATTAAAGAGACTCCCTCCAACAAGGACATGCCAATTCTCATCGGTAACATCAAGAAGGGGGCACAGAAGCCTGAAAGCACTCACTCATCGATTCAAGAACAGTTTCTTTCCATCTGCCATCCGATTTCTCAATGGTCATTGAGCCCATGATCAGGGCCCCACTATTCTTTTTTTTCCTGTTTTTGCAGCCTTTATTTAAATTAGCTATTTGTGTGTGTGAAATGTACACACACACACACACACACACATGTCATGTCATATATATATGCATCTGTGTGTGTGTGTGTGTGTGTGTGTGTGTGTGCGTGTGTCTGTATGTGTGTGTGTATATATATATATAGATACCTAATGCATTTCACAATTTTTCTATATTTTTCCGTATTGCATTATACGGCTGCTACAATGTTAACATACTTCACGACAAATGCCGGTAATATTAATTCCGAGTCTGATTCCGGAAACCCGATGACCGAAGCAGTAGCCTCTCTAGAAACGGCAGCATGTACTACGGTGCACTTATCTTTTCCGCTGTTAGTAGACACCCCTTTCGGCCGTATCTCCAGTTTTATGGGGTAGAGAACTCACTCTGAATCCCTTGCCCTCTTTTTCCTGTTCAGGCAATCTACAACAATGTCCCGGAACGGAACGGTGTTGTTCCTATTTTCTCTATACAGGACTGGTGATTAGTTCAGTTCATCCAGCGGTTTAATTTTATTCAGGTTTCCTGCAGTCCCGATAGCATTTGATCCTCTCAAGTGTGACAATGTGTTGAAATAATTTTATATGGAACAGTAATTTCGGAATTGCATTAACCTTATTTTTTTCCAGATTGTTTTCATACACCGTAGGTTCAATTACTGGTTCTGCGAGACAATGGCAGTTATACAACGGCAACATTTGCTTGGATTTGATACTTAAAATGCAACGCTGCAGTTAACAAAAATCTGAACCAAATAGGAAAGAAAACAGAGGCACACAGACCGCGTTATCAATGCAAAGGGTAGTACATGCGCGTTCTGAGGTCGAAGTTAGTTCGTTATCACTAAAAATGCAATCGATTCTATGTAATGGTACCAAGCATTAGCGATGGTCTGAAATCATGTTCATATTTCCTCACGGAATGAATATGGAATCTAATCCGGAGGGACATTGGCATTCACAATGCCATGAGTGTGACCATAAGAACATAAGTTATGAGAGCAGAAGTAGGCCATTCGGTCCATCCAGTCTGCTCCGCCATCCAGTCATGGCTGATCCAATTTTTCCAGTCATCCCCACTCCTCTGCCTTCCCCCCAAACCCTCTGAGTCCTGACTAATCAAGAACCTATTTACCTCTGCCTTAAATGCATTCAATGACTTGGTTTCCACAGCCGCTCGGGGCAACAAATTCCACAGATTTTCCACCCTCTGACGAAAATAGTGTATCCGTATCTCTGTTCGAAAAGGTCGCCCTTCAACTCTGAAGTCGTGCCCTCTTGTCAAAGACTTCCCATCCATGGGAAACATCTTTGCCGTATCTAATATGTTCAGGATTTTTAATATTTCGAATGTTTCTATAAGAACTTCCCTCATTCTCTGGAACTGCAGGGAGCACAGTCCAGGGGCTGCCCTTCCATTCCTGGAATCATTCTCGTGAATCTTCTCCGAACCCTCTCCAATGTCAGTATATCGTTTCTAAAATAAGGAGGCTAAGACGGCACACAAGACACCGTGCGGTCTGCAACTACCTTACAGAGCCTCAACATCACATCCCAGCTCTTACATTCTTTACCTCTAGAAACGAATGCCAACAATGCATTTGCCGTCTTCAGCACCATCTCCGCTTGAAGGGTAACCTCATGGTATCCAGCTCAAGGACTCCCAAGTCCCTTCGCATCTATGCATTTTGAATTCCCTCCACATCTAAATAATAGTCTGCCCGTTTATTTGTTTCCCATGCACTTTCCAACATTGAATTTCATTTGTCACGTATTTGCCCATTCTCCGAAACTATCTAAATATCTAAACACCACACGCTCTTCCACCTATCTTTGCATCATCGGCAAATTTAGCCACAAATACATTAATTCCACAGTCCATATCATTGACATACATCGTAAAATGCGGCGGTCCCAACACCGACTCCCGTGGAACTCTACTGGTAATCGGCATCCAGCCAGAATAAGATCTGTTTTCTGCCGAACAGCCAATGCTCCACCCATGCTAGTAATTCCCATGTAATTCGATGGCTCTTATCTACCGAAGCAACCTCATGTGCGGCACCTTGTCAAAGGCCTTCTGAAAATCCAAGTACACCATTTTCACTACACCTCCTTTGTCTACCCTGCTTGTAAGTTCCTCAAATAATGCGATAATTTAGCCATGCAGGATTTTGTCTTTCAGGAAACCATGCTGACTTTGGCCTATCTTGTCACGTGCCTCCAGGTATTCCGTATTCTCATCCCTATCAATCGATTCCAAAAATTCCCCAACTACTGATATCAGCTAACTAGTCTCTGATTTTCTTTCTGCTGCCACTCACCCTTCTTAAATTGTAACGTAGCATTTGTAATTTTCCAGACATGCCGTACAGCGCTAGAATCTTTCGACTCTTGAAAGATCATCGTTAAAGGCTTCACGATCTCTTCAACTATTCTTTTTCAGAACACTTCTAACGTCAGTTTCTATTGGTTAAATATCTACCATCAACTCTCCATACTTTTCTATACTTAATAACGCTTTTAGTTTTTTTTTGATATTGGTCGCCAGCGATCTTCCATAATTCATCTTTTCGTTCCTAATGACCTTTTTGTTTCTTTCTGCGATCTTGATCTTCGTGTAGCTTTGACCTCTTTGTACGCCCTCTCTTTTGTTTTTACTTTGGCTCCTACTTCACTTGTCAGCCACGGTAGTGTCCTTCTTCCATTCGGATATTTCTTTTTTGGCAATAGATCTGCATTGTACTTCTCTCATTTTTCGCAGTAACTCAGGCCATTTCTGTTCTGCTGTCCTTCCTGCTAGTGTCCCCTTCCAACCACCTTGTTCTGTTCCTTTCTCATGCCATTGTAGTTTCATTTACTCCACTCAAATACCAACACATTGGGATTTAGTTCCTCCTTATCAAGTTGCAAAGTGAACTCTATCATATTCTGATCACTTTTCCCAAAGGGTCCCTTAACCATGAGCTCTCTTATCACCTCCAGATCATTGTGCAACACCCAATTCAGCACAGCCGATCCCACAGTGCGCTCATCAACAAGCTGTTCTGAAAAGCTATCCTTTAGACATTCCACAAATTCACTCTCTCTTGAGGTCCGGTACTGACCTGGTTTTCCCAATCCACTTTCACGTTAAAGTCCCCAAGCAAATTCATGCCATTACCCTTCAGACACTGCCTTTTCTATCTCCTGCTGCAATTGGTAATCCACATTCTGGATACTGTTTGGAAGTCTTTATGAAACTGCCAGTAGGTTCATTTTAAACTTGCCATTTCTTAACTCACCCCAGAGAGACTCTACACCTTCCGATCCCATATCACCCATTTCTAATGATTTAATATTATTTCATATACACAGGACCACACCACCTGCTCTACCTACTATCCCATCTTTCCGATACACCGTATATCCTTGAGAGATGTAAGGTCAGTTTCCTAATCCCTTACTTCCGACATGACTCATCACATCTTATTCATACTTCGTAATTAGCTGAAGTTTACCGACAACTTCGAAATAAGGCGGAACCCGGGGAACCAGCAACAGCTGTGGTGCAAGAGAAATTGCTAAAATATCGAGTTTGGTCTATACTAGTCCTGACGACAGCATTCTGCATTTTCTTACCCACAGATGTCGCTTGATCCGTTCAATCCTTCTGGTGGCTGTGCCGGCTGTCACATATTTACATTTTTATGTAGGTGTTTGAAATCAGGATGCTATCTCAACATGGCAGTAGTAATCTCTAAACAGGTAGATTTAGTACCAGATCTCACGCAGCAAGCGGCAAGTTTGTGTTATTCTAATTCGAGGACAGCCCAGATCAATAAAGACAGGGTGTACTCAGAGAAAAGGGGCTCAATTTACCTGCGCAGATAACGCCGGCATAGTTGGGTTCAGAGTGTGTGTAGAATTTCCATTCGTCTGATTGACATTCCCGCAGAGCAGCCTCGGTCCCGATGCATTTAACATTACGCGTTATAACGGAGTCAAAAACCTTTCCAAAGTGATATTCGTGTGGGGCTTTCAGCGCGGCGCCGCAGCTCAGCTCTCTGCACACCACAGTTGCATCCTGCAAATCCCAGCTGGAAGCATAGACAGGTCTCCAGTATCCCTTGTAGTTCGCTTCCACTCTCCCGGCGCATGGACTGCCTCCTTTTTCCAGTCTCACTTTCATACTTTCTGGAATTAAAAAAAAAAGATTGAACGTTAACACAACAGTTTTTGCACAGGCTAGAAATGTTGAGCAACAGACACAAAATGCTGACGGATCTTTACACATCAGTCAGCATCCATCGAGAGGAGCAAAGCACCCAAAATACGAACATTGATTATTCACGGCGAGGAATGGCCTCAGCCCGAAGCATCGATTGTTTGTTGATTTCCATATATGTCTTATTCAAATACTATATATATTTATTAATTAAATAAGCAAACAAACAAACAAGCAAATAAATAAGCAGTTAAATTGATAAATTAGTATTTTATATACACATTCATTGGTATGTTAGTATATCTGAAAACTGAGTGAACTCGGCCTTTTTCTCCTTGGAGCGACCGAGTCTGAGAGGTGACCTGATAGAGATGTATAAGATGATGAGAGGCATTGATCGTGTGGGCAGTCAGAAGCTATTTTCCAGGGCGGAAATGGTTGCCACAAGAGGACACAGTTTTAAGGTGCTGGGGAGTAGGTACAGAGGAGATATCAGAGGCACGTTTTTTACGCAGGGAGTGGTGAGTGCGTCCAATGGGCTGCCGGAAACAGCGGTGGCGGAGGCGGATCCGAGTTTTTTAAGAGACTTTTGGACAGTTACATGGAGTTTAGAAAAAATGAGGGCTATAGGAAAGCCTAGTAATTTCTAAGGTTGGGACATGTTCGGCACAACTTTGTGGGCCGAAGCGCCTGTATTGTGCTGAAAGCTTTCTACGTTTCTATGTTTCTCTCTGTCTATCTATCTGCCCATTTCGCGGCAGCTCTATGATTACTTGTTTATTTACTTGCTTATTCCCTTATTTAATGCTGTCACCATTATTTATTATCATTTATTTGTTTATTTGTTGCGCACAATGCTTTTGTAAGGAAAATGGATCAATAATTGAAAGCACAGGTGTATCATGAGAGAGAAAAAATAATCAAAAGCAGCTGAGGGCCAACCTCTTAAACCACATGGTGGAAGGTGTCCCACGGAACTGCGAGAGAAAGTAGTTGAAACAGTTAAAGAAACGCAACTTTAAATCCACTTCGACAAATATAAAGATGGAACATGTTCGCAGAGATATGGGACACCGTGTGTCAAATCGGATCAGATTATCATGTTGGTTCTCTTGTATAGGTTAGGGGAAAAGAACTGTTGCGGTGCTGAATGACACTACAATCAATGGCTGCAAATTGTGGAATTTGGAGCAACTGAAAAAGAAATGTGGAAGAAATAAGAAAGCAATCATCATCTGCTTCACATTGATTTTGACTTTGATCATCAAATTCCAGGCATTTCTGGTTCGAGTCTGTACAGTCCGGACGTCAACAAGTTAATGCACGGCTGAGACGCTAGTTCAGGGGATAGGGCTTCAGGTTCTTGGGTCATTGGGATCACTGCTGGGAGAAATATGACATGTACCAAAGCGACGGGTTGCACCTGAACCCGAAGGGTGCCCATATCCTCGCGGTTAGGTTTGTTAGAGCGGCTGTGCAGTGTTTAAACTGTTGACAGCGGATGAAAACCGGAGTGAAGGGGCTCAGAATAAGACGGATGGTATAAAACCAAATATAGCGTATAGTAAGACTGTCACGAAGGTCAGGTAGAGGACAGGATAAAATTAGGGATTCAGTATCAATAAAGGGGAGCTAATACAGTACACAAAGTGTTTTAACAGTGCACGGGGTACAGGAAATATGGTGGATGTTCTTGCTACACCATTGCAGATTATCAGGTATGATGTTGTGGCCATCAGCGAATCATGGCTGCAGGATAGCTGTAGTTGGCAGCTGAATGTCTGAGGGTACACGTTGCATTGGAGCGATAAGAATGGCTGCAGAGAGGGTGGCAGGGTAGGCTGGTAAAGAATGACATCAAATCTTTAGAAATATGTGACATAGAAACGGAAGTTGTTGAATCCATGTTGGTTGATTTCAGGAACTGCAAGGGAAAAGACCCTCGTTGCAGTTATATACAGGCCTCCCAACAGGAGTTCGCATGTGAACCAACGGGACATAGAAAAGGCGTGTCAAAAGGGCAAATGCATTATAATGATGGAATACTTCAACATGCAGGGTGACTGGGAAATCGGATTAGTTATGAGTCTCAAGGGAGTGAGTTTATTGAATGGTGCGAGATGGCTTTTTCGAGCAGTTTGTCGTTGAGTCTACTAGGGGACCAACTATACTGGATTGGGTGTTTCATAATGAAATGGAGGTGATCAGGGAGCATGAGGTAAATGGACTGCATGCAGTAATCACAATATGATTGAGTTCAACTTAAAATTCTACAGGAAAAAAAGTAAAATCTGACGCAGAAATATTTTAGTGGAGTAGTGCACTAGATTGAGGAAGGAGTTGACCAAAGTAAATTGGAAAGAGCTGCTGGCAGGGTTGAGAGCAGGGCCGCAATGGCGTGCGCTTCTGGGGGCAAAAAAATGAGGAAAGTGAAGACGAGATGTATTTGAAAAAAACGAAGAAATACTCAACAGGCAAAACAGTACAGCCGTGTCTGACAAGGCAAGTGAAAGTTAAAGGAAAAGGAACGGCAGACAACACCGCAGAAATTATCTGGAGGCTGGAGGATTGGGAAGCGTTTCGAAATCTACAGAGAGGAACTCAAAGATCATTTGGAGGAAAAAGGTGAAAAGATGAAAGCAAGCTAGCCAACAAGTTCAAAGTCAATAGTAAAATCTTTTTCAAGTACGTAAACAATAAAATCAGGATGGAAGTGGATATAGGATCGATATAAAATGAGGCGGGAGAAATAATAACGGGGCACAAGGAGATGACAGACGAGCTAAATGAGTTCCTTGCATCAGTCTTCAATGTTGAAGGCAATAGAAGTGTGCCAGGTATTAAAGGGAGTGAGGAAGAAAAGTGAGTGCAGTTACTATTACAAGGGAGTATGGTGTTCAAAAATCTGAAACAGCGAAGGGTACATCAGTCATCCGGTCCAAACGAACAGCATCCTAGGGTTCTGAAAGAGGTAGCGGTAGATATTGCACAGGCATTATTAATAATCTTCCATAATACATTGGATTCTGGCATGGTGCCAGATGAATGGTAAATTTCAGAACTCACTCCACTCTTTAAGGAAGAAGGAAGGCAGCAGAAAGGAAATTATGAACCAGCCAGCGTGACTTCAGTGGTTGGAAACATGTTTCATACAATCGCTAACGATGAAGTAATGGAGTACTTGGTGACACCGGCCACGGCAGGTCAAACTCAGCATGGACTCCATAACGGAAAATCTTGCGTAGTGAATCTGCAGATATTCCTTTTCGAGATTACAAGTAGGATTGATAGAGGGGATGCTGAGGATGTCGATTATTCGATCTCTCAGAAGAGCTTTCACAAGGTGCCACAAATGATGCTGCCTAACAAGGTAGAGGCCATGGTCTTACAGAAAAACGGTGAGATCATTGGCTGATTGCTCGGAAGCAGCGGGTGGGAAAAGTCATTTCAGTTGGCTGCCAGAGTCTAGTGGTGTTTCGGAGGGTTCGGTTTCGGGTTTGCTTCTTTTTATGCCGTATGTCAATGATTCAGATGATAAAATAGACGGCTTTGTTGTCAGGTGTGCAGATGATATGAAGATTGGAGTCAGGACAGGTAGTGTTGAGGAAACTGGCAGACTGTAAAAGGACGTAGACATGTTGGGAGAATAGGGAACAAAGTGGCAAATGAAATACAATGATGGAAAATGTATGATCATAAACTTTGGTAATAGATATAAAGGTACAGACTATTTTCTAAACGGGGAGAAATTCAGAACAAAATCTGAACTGCAAAGGGACCTGGGAGTCCTGGTGCAAAACACCCGGAATGGTTAACTTGCAGGCTGAGTCGGTGGTGAGTAAGGCGAACGCATTATTTTTCTCCAGCATCTTCATTTCCAGACGACTAGAAAACAAATGTTGCGGAGGATTTATACGCTACTGGTGAGGCGTCACCTTGAGCATTGTTAACAGATTTGTGCTCCCATTCTAAGAAAAACATTCGCTGGTATTAAGAAAGGTTCAGAGGAAGTTACAACGATGAGTCCACGAATGAAAGGATTCTCACAGAAGAAGGTTTAATACCACGGATCTGTTCGCTCTGTTATTTAGAAGGATGGGGAGGGGATCTCAGAGAAAATTTCGGATGTTGAAAGCCTAGTCAGAAAACATGTGAAAAGGATGTTTCCCGTGTAGGAGGATTCTTGGACAAGAGGGAACAGCCTCACGAAAGGGGGACGTCCATATAGAACAGGGATGCTGAGATTTTTTTTTTTTTTTGCCAGAGAGAGGTAAATTTGTGAATTTATTACGAAAGACTGCGCTGAAAGCCAGGTCGTTGGGGATATTTAACGAAGAACTTGATAAGCTCTTGATGGGTACGGCAAGAAAATTTACAGAGGGAAGTCCTGGGAGTGGAGTTGAGGAAGGGGGAAATGATCAGCGTGACTGAAAGCGTAGCAGACTCATTGGATCAAATAGTCTAATTATGCTCCGATATCTCATTGTCTTACGGAGAATCTCTCTCCCAACATAGATGCTGTTCGACCTGGTCATATGACTGAGTAGTTGTGCAGACTGACAAGTATTTTTACGTTGGTTATCATCAGTACAAGATACGATAACATGAATAGTAATTCCAACATGACGAAAATAATCCCGACACAAATTGGATTTAGTTTGACGCCGAGGGCGTTCTGTTCGAGTATTGGCATTAGTGATATGCAGGAGGACATCAAACTCGCGGCACCGCAGATATAAAAACCTGACTTTTACCTTTACAAACAACGCCAACATCCTCACTGTGTGAATAGCCAGTGTCACCCCATGGCTCTGATTTACACTCCTGGAGAGCGGCCTCGCTCCCACCGCACTTAACATTCGGCGTGAAAACAGGTCCGGATCCTTCCCCATAGCCACCAGCTAAGGCTTTATATACAGCGCCACAGCCCAGCTGTCGACACACTACATTCGATTTCGGCATATTCCAAGAACGAGCATTCACAGTCCCCCAGTTTCCTTTGTACTGAATCTCCAATCTCCCGTCGCATCGACCGCCGCCATTCACCAACCTCAACTTCAGGCTTTCTGGAAAATAACAGAAAATAACGATCCTCGGTAAACAGCGGTTTAAGCTGGAGGCCATTAGTGCTCGGCGCATCGCGTACGCTACCAAACGACGCCTGAAAATTCAAAATTCTTCATGCAAAACGTTTGATTAAGCGGGAGGTCAGGATAGGGAAATCCCTTTTGAGCTGCTTAACGTGACAAAAAGACAAGAAACTAGTGGACGGCTGAGAACTAGAGGAAGCCTGTCGTCCCAGGAGAAGAATTGGGCAGCTCCTCAGAAGATAAGGTCATATGCATTCTTCGGAGAGCGGCAGATCTGCCATTCTGTCATTGTCCTACTGCACACAGTCCTCATTTATTGGGATATCGAAACCAAAATTTGTTGGAAAGAGTCGAACTGAGACTTCACGTGTCGTCAGCATCAGCAGTAAGAGGATGAATTTAATAATGAAAGCTTATTTAAGCTTGGGGAAAATAAGGTCAGGGAGAATACCTTATCTGCTAACTGCCCTGCCTAAAGATGACTGATTATCATTCCAAGTAGAAATAAAATCCTATTTCCTTACCGGAAAGATACCGGCATGGGCAGAAGAATGGCTGACAGGCAGGAGGCAACGTCTTGGAATAAAAGGTGCCATTTCTTTTGGCTGCCAGTGACCATTGGTGATCCTCGTCGGTCAGTATTGGGGCCGCTACTTTTCACATTGTTTGGCAAAGAATTAGGTAATAGAACTTATGACTTTGCGGCAAAGTCTGCCGATGATCGGAAGATAGTATGAGGAGCAGTTAGTGCCGAGAAAGCAATGCGATTGCAGAAGAACGCAAACAAATTGGAAAATCGGGCAAAAAAAAAAAGTGGCTGATGAGACATTATTTTATGAAAATGCATTTTGGTAAAATGAACAATGGTGCAAATTATTATCTAAATGGTGAGATAACTCAAAACTCAGTGGTTTTTGCAAGACTCGTGCAAGATTCCCAGAAGATTAAATTACAGACCCAGTCTGCGGTATAGAATGCAAATAGGCCTTTATTTCAAGGGGATTAGAATTAAAAAAAAATAATAATACTGAGTTTTTACAACACACTAATCATGCCGCATTTGGGGTATTGTCAACAGTTTGGGCCGCATACCTCAGAAAATACGTATTGTCATTAGGGAGAGTTCAGATGAGGTTCACGAGGGTGACTCCCCACGAATGACGGGGTTAACATATGAGGAGCGTTTGGTTGATTTCTGTCTGTACTGACTGGAATTGAGAGGAATGCGGAGGGGCAGAATCTCTTTGATTCCTACCGAATGTTGAATGGGCTAAGATGGACGAGGAGAGGTTGGCTGCTGTAGTGAGATTTCCAGAACTAGAGCACGCAGCCTCAAATATTGAGGGGTGACGTTTTAAAAGAGAGGTAAGGGGGATCTTTTTAGCCAGACAGTAGTAGATCTCTGCAATGCTCTGCCACAGACTTCGGCAGTGGCCGATCATGGGTATATCTGAAGCGGAATCCGATAGTTTCCAGTTTGGTCAGGGCATCAAAGGTTATAGCGAGAAGGCAGGTGTATGGGGTCGAGTGTGATCTAGAATCAGATATGATGGAACGGCAGAGCAGGCTCGATAGGTTAAATGAACTAATTCTGCTCTGAAGTCTAATGGTGCAGTCACCTATCAGCTGGAGTTTCAATAGCAATTAGTTGTAATTGCCCAGCCCCCCGCGCAGTGAGAAGTTAGCAAAGTTACCTGACGGTTCTGGCTGACAATCCCCGAAGCGACCTGAAATGAGAAATGCAGAATTAGATTTGTTTGTGAAGTAGTGGGATTAGGTTGTGTGGTCATAGGATGTTAGGCGGGATATTCAACAGAAGAGAAATAAAGTCAAAAATCGCAAGACGGATTAAGCTGTATCTGCGGACGGGAGCTATTTGTATTTTTTTTTTTAATTTTCATAGATATTGCACATTCTGCCTAAATGTTAAGTGAATTTCCCATTTCTTTGGTGTCCCTGATTCCCTGGATGTTTCCATTTCATACGGCAGCCAAGTATTAAACATTTTATCCAGATACTTCAAAGGAGATAAAAAAAAATCGTCGCATTTTCCTTGAGAATCTAAATCATAATTTAAACCAAGACAGGGAATAAGAATATAAATTTCAACATGTCACCAGCTGTGATTCGTCGCATCCATGCACTGGAACACAGGAATATGGACTGCAAAACAAAATGTTTAGTTGCATTTCTCCTGACGCGCAATAAAGTGAAAGTTAAATGTAAAATTTGATATATAATGTAATATAAGATCGTAGATAACGAATCTCATTCCATCACTGTATGGTGGATTAAAACTAAAAATCTTCGAATGATTGAAGAATAAAACCAAAATTATTAGTAAGTATTCACTGTATTGCAGAATGATTCCAGAATGATGTATTCACTGTATTGCAGAATGACATTCAAAGATGTGAAACGTTTACAAAATCGAAGTACATTTTTCAAATTCCTTCACTTGAATATGCCACATGGTGGCAGAAAGAGCTGTAGCTAATACGTAACAGCAAGAAAGTTGTGCACAAGCCTTCAGCCAGGAGCAACTGCAGCTTTGGCAGCTACGCACATTCACTGAGATATTCATTCCGGACCCCGATGCGTAGATTCCTAACATCAATTTATCTCCAGTTCTAGTCAATCCCAATTTATAATCTGTTTGGAATATAATTTGACAACAGCCGCTGGTTTGCAGAGGGATAATTTCTGAGACGAGACACCTCCCTTAGTGTAGGTGCAAATTCAGAGTGAGCCATTTCACAAAGACCTCAATAGGACGTTCAAACGTGTAAGTCCATGTAATTAATGGAAACAGTTCTCTAACGTCAGCGATTCAAACGAGAACTTGCTTAAGCAATGGAATAAAAAAAAACATTTTCAATGAAACTGCAAAGTAAACAAATCTCAGTGTTCTATTTTCATCGTCATGAGTTGCGAACAAATCTGCCTGATTCCTAATCAATTCAGCCACTATACTCTAATCATACAAACAAATTAAGCTTTCCTTTACACGGAAAATTCGGAGGGGAAATATATGTTTCAATATTGTCTAATCATAATGTTATTTCTGTGTTCTTCTTTCCAATAAGATTGTAATATTCAGCAAGATTGCTATAAACGTGCGCAAATGAACAGGTTATTGATAATTTCTGTTCTTTGCCCAATAATTTCCATATTCTTAATATACTCACTGGTCCAGATATGCATCATCGTCAGTGCCACGACAGTGTGCAGCATTGTAGCGGTGGTCATTTAGAAAGGTTTCTCCAGAATGTTAAAGGAGCCGGTACTGCAGACAGCTAAGAATCTCTCCAAAACCTTCTCACGCTCCACTTGATCTGAACTTTTTTTCTTTTCCCCGAGTACTCAATATTTCTCTCTGAACTGTCAAATTCAGCATATTGAGTTGTGAACTGCAATTCACTGAAACGCACCAATGAGATAAACTTTGCCCTTTAATGGACATGATGGGGCCATCTTCTCTCATTGGCTGTGAGAAACCAATGAGCGGTTAGAAACTGGAAAGGCCATGAATCACCGACCCGATGTGTGCATCGAAACATATCCTATCTTGTAACTTTGTTTAAGATCTGGTGAGCTTTCTCTGAGACCAGATTACTCAACTTCCATTTTCCCAACATCATGCTGTTCGGCTCATTGATAATTTGCTCAGCGACCCTGTCCCGACTCACACTATCATTAGTAGCATGATAGTATCGCGCCTTGTTGAATGCTCCTTTAATTCATGGTCCTTGCTGATCAGCTTTCGGTGCGGAAATGCGGGTAGGGGTTTGCAATACAAAAATGCTTCATGCTGTCGTCAATTTGTCCATCTATGTCTCTCGATTTCAGGCAGAATAGTTTATGTTCTTTCCACGCAAAATCAGCAAAGAAATAACAAAAGAGTGCTGTATACCATTCTCTGATGATACATCGAATTATCTGAAACATATCTCTCCAGGAATTCATAAATCTCCAGGAATATTAGAACGCACTCCAGAACTTATCAGGCTTTTTCTCACGTCTTAAAATGATTGTGAGTCCCATGACATTGAGTTCTCAATTTCCCTCCTTTTCATCAAGGTGCGTAATTTCCCGGTAGTTTATTTCACGGATATGGTCTCGCTCAATCAGTCACTCACCCGATTCAAGTTTCTCATATGCCCCAGTTCACTGACTTAGTCCAGAGGTCAGATAAGGCACGTTCAGTGAGATTGAAATATAAAGATGGTAAAGGAAGGGGCCTTAAGTGACAGAAGAAGTTGTAGTTCTAGTCACTAAAGGGAGAGAAAGGAAAACATAGCTCATGAAATCGGACAAGGTATTTAGAGATATATAGAGAACTTTATCAAGGAAGAGAAACTCCAAAGGTTTCAGAACGATCTTAACAGCTTGCTCAAGAAGAATCCTAACTACATATGCCGCAGTTTCAGAACAAGAGACAGACTATGGAGGAGCTATTACTGCTGAAGGAGCATGGAGTTAATTTGTGTCAGGAGTCAGAGGATGTCGGCAAAGTACTAAATCAGTTTTCTGCATTTAAATTCACGAAGGAGAAGGATACAGGGAAAGTGAGATCAAAGTGTGCTATTAGAATAAGCAGCTGAATTGTGAAGCAAAGAGGTCGATTTTATTAAATGCTTTGAAGGACATTAAGATGGACACATTCCCATGGTCTGATAGGACTTATCCTACCTAATGGAGATACAAGTGGGAAGAATGTTGTGGAATCGATGAAGATTTCTGTACTTACTGTCCATTCAGCCAAGCTACCAGTGGGTTGGATCTCAATGTTGTTCCCGTGACTACAAATGCGAACAGACAATTGAGTCCCCAATGAGTGTTGTGAAATTAGTGGGGTAGATTGCCAAGGATAAGATTGATTACAGAAAAAAAAAACAACAACATAGGGTAGGAGTGGCAATCAGCATGTTTGTTTTGTGTGGAAGAGGTGATCGCAGGGAAAAAAGTGAATTTAGAACTGTAGAAAGCGAGTTCAGTGATTTAATGTATTCGTCTTGGGTGACTTCGGCATGCTGATTGGCGTTGCATCTGTTAATGCTTTCTATGGTGGGTTGAACATGAAGATTTAGATACACAGGATGTCGAGCCACTTGGAAGTTTGGGTGTAGAACTCGACAGACTATGGAGGTTGCAGCGTGAAATTCTGGCTTGGAGACCGTGCCTAGTGGTGTTCTGCAAGGGGCTGTGTTAGGCCGTTTGTTCCTTTGAAATAACATAAACATTGTGGTTAAATTTGTGGATGATACAAAATGGCGAATGTCTGAAAAATGAGAAAGATCTTCAAAACATTCAATAGAATATCATTAAAAGTGATGGCTGAAGGGATTTTAAATATGGTTCAACCGGGAAAAAATTGAGATAGTGTACCCAGGGAAGACACTAGTATCCCGAAACAGAAATGTGTTGCTTGTTAGAAAGATGAGAGACAGGGCAGCTTAACTTTAGGCTGAAAGGAGAGATGGTGGTGAGATGGCTGAATTCCCATGACCTGATAGGATTTATCCGACCTTTAGGAGATGAACGTGGGCAGATTGCTGGGGAATAGACGAAGATTGCTGTATTTACTGTCCAGACAGCTAAGCTGCCAGTGAACTGGAGCACAATGTTTATCCCTTGACTAAGAAATCAAGGAGACAAATGAGACTCTGATCAGTGATCTGAACTTTGTGGGTGGATTGTGAGGGCTAGGATTAATTACAGTCTGCAATACACATAGGATGGGAGTGGCAAACCGGTATGGTTTCTTTGTGGAAAAGGGCATCTCGGGTCGGCTGGTGGCGCAATGACATCGCCGCCGGACCCGGGAGCGGAGCTTCCCGGGTTAGAAAGCAGTCGGCTCCGCTCCCGCGTACATGCAAGGTTGACCTCGTAAAATAAAGCGAAAATACTGCGAAAATGTCTGTGTGAGGAGTGGCGCGCCACACAGTCACAGTCGCTCGCTCTCTCTCGCTCTCTCCCCCCCCCCACTCTCTCTCTCACTCTCTCTCTCTCTCCCTCTCCGCTTTGTACAAAGCCATGACAAGACCACCATCATGAACGCCCACATTAAAAAGGTCAAGACCACAGCAGCTAAACTTTAGTCTGAAAGGAAGAAACGTTTACAGTGAATGTGCAGGGGAAGCTGTTTAATTAACAAAGAGAGGTACGTCTAACAGGTTGCTAAATCTACCGCTAGAAGCAGATACGATAGTTGCGTTCCGTAGACTTTCAGATGGGATCAGGAACATGATGCGGCTGGTTTGACTGTAAATATGCTGGTAGATATGGTGTGTGCTATTTTGTGGGGATTTCAGTAGAGATATCATTGGCGCAAGAATCTGTTCCTACTGTCTACGAGTTTAGGTTCTATTTTCTCCGGCTAAGGCACTTGCTATTCTCGTTTTTTAAAGTTTTTGCTGTTTTCTATGCCCTCATCAGAGTGTGTTTTTAATGAGACATAATGACATGCATGTATCTCAAGATTTTTTTTTGTATGTTTCCACGTTTCGTAATTTAAAGTGGTCTCCAGAGTATAGTGGGAAACTATTTACTGGAAGATGGCCGATCCTCCCCATGTCCTGGAATCATATTGATAGCAGCAATCTCACTTGGACGTTAGGTGCACAGGAAGTGTGGAGGAGCAGAGGGATCTGGGGGTACATGTCCGCAGATCACTGACAGTTCCCTTGCAGGTAGATAGGGTAGTTCAGAAAGCTTATGGGTTGTTGGCTTTCATAAGTCGAGTGATAGAGTTTAAGAGACGCGGGGTAATGATGCAGTTCTATGAAACTCTGGTTAGGCCACACTTGGAATACTGTGTCCAGTTCTGATCGCCTCATTATAGAAAGGATCTGGAAGCATTGGAACAGGTACAGAGGAGGTTTACCAGGATGCTGCCTGGTTTAGAGAGTATGAATTATGATCAGTGATTAAGGGAGCTACGGTTTTACTCTCTGGAGAAAATGAGGATGAGAGGAGACATGATAGAGGTATACAAGATATTATGAGGAATACATAGAGTGGACAGCCAGCACCTCTTCCCCAGGGCACCGCTGCTCAATACAAGAGGAAATGGCTTTAAGATAAGGAATGGGAAGTTCAAGGGGGATATTAGAGGAAGGTTTTTTACTCAGAGTGTGGTACTGCCTGAGTCAGTGGTGGAGGCAGATACACTAGTGAACTTTAGGAGACTACTAGACAGGCATATGGAGGAATTTCAAATGGTGGTGGGTGGTTATATTGGAGGTGTGGTTTAAGGGTCGGCACAACATTGTGGACCGAAGGACCTGTGCTGTACTGTTCTATGCTGTATGTTCTAATACAGCAAAATAAATAAATACATACATACATAAATACATAAATAAATACAAAGTCAAAGCTAAGATGAGCAACTAAACGCTATTGCAAGGCAAAGGAGAACAAGTCACATGCGAAAAGCTGGAAACATTCAACAGACCCGACGAAACTTGTAGTCTATGAACCAATCTTGCATTTATCTGTCGAATTCCTGTTTCTAGAAATAAATTGCGATCAACGTGAAAATTTCTGAGTCAGTCAGTACATTTTTATGAAGAATATGCGAAATGAAAATGGAAATGCGAAGGAACATTGTGGAATTTGGAAAAGAAAGACATATCTGAAATCGCAGAATGAATATCACCATCTTTTATGTGAAAGATTGGGCTGTGACTAAGCACGGTGAACTCAATGCTGAGTTGCATAAGGATCCAATGCACCAAGTGAAAAGATAAAACAGTACAGAATACTAAAGAAAGGCAGTGAAGAGTGGAGAGAAAAAAAAAACAGAACAGAGTTTTTTGTTACAAACTTTAGCATTCTATTTTTAGAAACTGAAACTGCCGGGAAGTCCGAGAAAATTGGAAGTAGTTTGTGCAGAACGAAAGATGAATGTCCAGCTGGATTGGACGCTGACTCAAGCTGTGTTTTCCCTATGCCAAAGTTTCTTTGATAATGATTTTATCATATTTACTCCTCGATTGGATGCAGTGCATCGATGGACAATGAAGCCTATTGACATACCGGTATACACGATGCTACTGTATCATAAAATAACCCTGAGAATTAAGGACACACAACATATGACAATGGCCTCGTCTTCGACTGATTTCGAAAACTGAATTTCCATAACATGTATTATCTATCTGGAATAGGTCACCACTGATTCCAATGAATATTGTTTTGCTACTCCAAACCCAGATCACCAAATGCATTCTCCCCAATTTCAAAACATTCTTGGTGTTATATCCTTAACCATAGTCTTGTATTTCTCGCACCTGTCAATCCTGAGTACAGCTTTGGGACGGCAACGAGCTATACAAAAATTCAAATAATGCAGCAGCTGTTTATGTCTTCAGTCATATCTTTAAGGTTAATCTCATTGATCTGTTAATTTACATTCACAATTTGAAAAATTCTGCTGCATTTGTCCATGCAGTTTGAGCTAATAGTTTATTGGTAGATCCTGCACTCGAGTTACTTTCTGTTCTAGCTGTTAGCAAAGATTGCATTGATTTCAAAATGTGCCAATGTAATCAATTTCTCCTCTCCCTCCCCCTAACACTGTTGACACAAAGAACTGCTTCAGAGTAAGAACATGTGTGTTCTCTTTTCGTGGCATCTTGCCACGACTTTAAGGTAATGTAGCCGCTCCTATTTTAATAATAGCATTTCAATATGTGTCATGAATCTTCATGTCCCTAGGAACGTCCAGAAAGAATATTTGCACAGTAATAATTGAATATAGTGCCTAATATTCATTCGTTCATTCTCTGTGTAGAGAAACCGTCTTGTCACATTCTGCAGCAACGTCTCTAAAAAGTGCTTTTCTGTTGAGCTCACAGGAAACACCTGTTGTTGCACATATCTTGAATACATCTCCTCTGAAACACTGATATGCGGTTTCTATATTTATTTTGTAATTGCATTCTGACTCAAATGTTTATGGGCCTATTTTTTGTTCCAGACTCTCCATCACTGTGCGAATGTTTAGCTTGAGTTCTGAATAGTTATTGAGCAGAACTTACTGATCTGGCCGCGGAGCTACATAGCAAGTACGGATAATTCAATTCTGAAATGGTACGAATCTTGGTTATACAAGTCATTGGCAGTCATATTGTTTCAAGAGTTAAATTATATTGCCAGTGTCTAAAGGCCTGCAACATTGTTCTATTGGTGCAACTGGGCAATGCTAATTCAGGTAATCATATAATTATTGAATGAAAACCTAAAGTTACTCAGGAGAATTTTGAAACAAATATACTGTTGATGAAACCCACCTCACTACAGAAAAGGATCTTGGCGATTGTGGGGATGACTTAAAGCGGACTGAAAATCTTGAGCATATAGATATTAAGGATATTAGAAAGAGGATATGCTGGAAAAGTTGGAAATCATCCATAGAAACTACAGCACAGAAACAGGCCTTTTGGTCCTTGTCTGTGCCAAACCATTTTCTGCCTAGTCCCACTGACCTGCACACGGACCATATCCCTCCATGCACCTCCCACTCATGTATCTGTCCAATTTATTCTTAAATGTTAAAAAAGAACCCGCATTTACCACCTCGTCTGGCAGCTCATTCCATACTCCCACCACTCTCTGTGTGAAGAAGCCTCCCCAATGTTCCCTTTAAACTTTCTCCCCCCTCATCCTTAACCCACGTCCTCTGTTTTTTTTTCCTCCCCTTGCCTCGGTGGAAAAAGCCTGCTTGCATTCACTCTATCTATACCCATCATAATTTTATATACCTCTATCAAATCTCCCCTCATTCTTCTACGCCTCAAGGAATAAAGTCCTAACCTATTCAACCTTTCTCTGTAACCGAGTTTCTCAAGTCTCGGCAACATCCTTGTAAACCTTCTCTGCACTCTTTCAACCTTATTCATATCCTTCCTGTAATTTGGTGATCAAAACTGAACACAATACTCCAGATTCGGCCTCACCAATGCCTTATACAACCGCATCATAACATTCCAGCTCTTATACTCAATACTTCGATTAATAAAGGCCAATGTACCAAAAGCTCTCTTTACGACCCTATCTACCTGTGACGCCACTTTTAGGGAATTTTGTACCTGTATTCCCAGATCCCTCTGTTCCACTGCACTCCTCAGTGCCTTACCATTAACCCTGTATGCTCTACGTTGGTTTGTCCTTCCAACGTGCAATACCTCACACTTGTCAGTATTAAACTCCATCTGCCATTTCTCAGCCCATTTTTCCAGCTGGTCCAAGTCCCTCTGCAGGCTCTGAAAACCTTCCTCACTGTCTACTACACCTCCAATCTTTGTATCATCAGCAAACTTGCTGATCCAATTTACCACATTATCATCCAGATCATTGATATAGATGACAAATAACAATGGATCCAGCACTGATCCCTGTGGCACACCACTAGTCACAGGCCTCCACTCAGAGAAGCAATTCTCTACCACCACTCTCTGGCTTCTTCCATCGAGCCAATATCTAATCCAATTTACCGCCTCTCCATGTATACCTAGCGACTGAATTTTCCTAACTAACCTCCCATGCGGGACCTTGTCAAAGGCCTTACTGAAGTTCATGCAGAGAATATCCACTGCCTTCCCTTCATCCACTTTCCTGGTAACCTCCTCAAAAAACTCCAACAGATTGGTCAAACATGACCTACCACGCAAAAAGCCATGTTGACTCTACCTAATAAGCCCCTGTCTATCCAAATGCTTGTAGATTCTGTCTCTTAGTACTCCTTCCAATAACTTACCTACTACTGACGTTAAACTCACTGGCCTATAATTTCCCGGTTTACTTTTTGATCCTTTTTTAAACAACGGAACAACATCAGCCACTCTCCAAACCTCCGGCACTTCACCCGTAGACAGCGACATTTTAAATATTTCTGCCAGGGCCCCCTCAATTTCAACACTAGTCTCCTTCAAGGTCCGAGGGAACACTCTGTCAGGTCCCGGGGATTTATCCACTTTAAATTTCCTCAAGACAGCAAGCACCTCCTCCTTTTCAATGTGTATAGTTTTCATGGTCTCACTATTTGATTCCCTCAATTCCATGGATTTCATGCCAGCTTTCTTAGTAAATACAGACGCAAAAAAACTATTTAAGATCTCTTCCATTTCCTTTGGTTCCGCACAAAGCCGACCACTCTGATCTTCAAGAGGACCAATTTTATCCCTTACAATCCTTTTGCTCTTAATATACTTGTAAAGGCTCTTTGGATTATCCTTCACTTTGACTGCCAAGGCAACCTCATGTCTTCTTTCAGCCCTCCTGATTTCTTTCTTAAGTATTTTCTTGCACTTATGCTCCTCAAGCACCTGATTTACCCCCGTTTCCTATACATTTCATACAACTCCCTCTTCTTCTCTACCAGAGTTGCAATATCTCGAGAACCATGGTTCCTTATTCTTATTCAATTTGCCTTTAATCCTGACAGGAACATACAAACTCTGCACTCTCAAAATTTCCCCTTTGAAGGCTTCCCACCTACCAATCTCATCTTTGCCAGAGAACAACCTGTCCCAATCCACGCTTTTTAGATCCTTTCTCATTTCTTCAAATTTGGCCTTCTTCCAGTTCAGAACCTCAACCCTAGGACCAGATCTATCCTTGCCCATGATCAAATTGAAACTAATGGTGTTATGATCACTGGAACCAAAGTGCTTCCCTACACAGACTTCCGTCACTTGCCCTAATTCGTTACCTAACAGGAGATCCAATATTGCATCCCCTCTAGTTGGTCCCTCTATATATTGATTTAGAAAACTTTCCTGAACACATTTTACAAACTCTAAACCATCTAGACCCCTAACAGTATGGGAGTCCCAATCAATGTATGGAAAATTAAAAACCCCTACCACCACAACTTTATGTTTCCTGCAGTTGCCTGCTATCTCTCTGCAGATTTGTTCTTCCAAGTCTCGTTGACTATTGGGTGGTCTGTAATACAATCCCACTAATGTGGCCATACCTTTCCTGTTTCTCAGCTCCACCCATAAGGGCTCAGTAGACAAGCCCTCTAATCTGTCCTGCCTGAGCACTGCTGTAATATTTTCCCTAACAAGCAATGCTACTCACCCACCTTTCATTCCTCTGCCTCGATCACATCTGAAACATCGGAACCCTGGAATATTAAACTGCCAGTTCTGCCCCTCCTGTAGCCAAGTTTCACTAATTGCTACAACATCATAATTCCACGTGTCAATCCACGCCCTCAATTCATCCGCCTTCCCCGCAATACTCCTAGCATTGAAATATATACACCTCAGAAGATTTTTACCACCACTCACAACCTTTCTATCAGCGGATTTGCTTAAATCTTCATTTATTTTCACCCCAGCCACACTGTCAGCTCTGGCACTCTGGTTCCCATACCCCTGCAAATCTAGTTTAAAGCCTCCCCAATAGCACTAACAAACCTCCCTGAAAGGATATTAGTCCCCCTGTGGTTCAAGTGTAACCCGTCTCTCTTGTGCAGGTCCCACCTGCCCCAGAAGAGGTCCCAATGATCCTGAAATCTGAAACCCTGCCCCCTACACCAGTTCCTCTGCCACTTGTTCCTCCTCCAGAGCATCCTATTCCTACCCTCACTGGCACCTAGCACAGGTAGCAATCCTGAGATTACCACCCTCGAGGTCCTGCTTTTCAACTTCCTACCAAGCTCTCTATACTCACTGTCCAGGACCTCTTCACTCTTCCTTGTTATGTCATTGGTACCGATGTGCACCACGACATCTGGCTGGTCACCCTCCCACTTCAGAATGTCATGCAATCGATCAGAGACATCCTTGACCCTGGCACCCGGGAGGCAATAAACCATCCTGGATTCTCTGTCACGACAACAGAACCTTCTATCTGCACCTCTAACTATCGAGTCCCCTATCACTACCACTCTCCTCTTTCTCCCCCCTCCCTTCTGCACTGCAGAGCCAGACTCAGTGCCAGAGATCCGGCTACTGCAGCTAGTCGTAGGTAAGTCATCCCCCCCAACAGTATCCAGTGCAGTATACTTTTTGTTGAGGTGAATGGCCACAGGGGAACCCTGCTCTGCCTGCCCTTTCCTCTTCCCTAGCCTGACAGTGACCCAATTTCATGTCCTCTGCTCCTTCGGTGTAACTACCTCCCTGTAGCTATGATCTATAATCTCCTCATTCTCCCGAATGATCCGCAGGTCCTCCAGCTCCTGCTCCAGTTCCCTAATGCGGTTTGTCAGGAGCTGCAGGTGGATGCACTTCTTGCAGGAGTCGTTGTCAGGGATACCGGAGTGCTCCCTGACTTCCCACATCCTGCCTGGCATTCTCTCTACTCTAAAGAATCTGAACAAAAAACTTACCAGAACCTACCCTGGCCTCTGCCTGTTCTCGCTGGAGCCTGTTTGAGCCAAAGCCGTCTCACTCTGACTCAGTCCACTCCGACGATGGCCGCAGTATATGGTGGTCTGCTTTTTAAACTCTGGCGCGCTACGTCACGCGCCTGCGCAGTGCAGACCCTTCTCCCCGAGCAGTGTTTAAAAAAAAAAACGGCTTTTTCGACCCGAAATTCTTCCGCTCACTTCTTCAGCTACTTGCTTCGACTGAAACAAGAACCGTTGGATAAGTCACCGGGACGGACGAGATGGAGGGTTGGAGGGTTGCGAATGTTGTTCCCTTATTCAAGAAAGGGAGTAGAGATAGCCCAGGAAAGCATAGATTTTTAATGCTTAAGTATTCACCACATTAAAGTCCGTATTTAGTAGATGCACCTTTGGCAGCAATTGCAGCCTCCATTCTCTGTGGATACAGTAGATCTCTAACGGCTTTGCACATATGGACACTGCAATTTCCCACATTCCTCTTTTGAAGAACCACTGAGGCTCTGTCATACTGCATGGGGCTCGTGAGCGAACATCCCTTTGCAAGTCCATCCAGAAATTTTCAATTGGACTGAGGTGTGGGCTCAGACTTGGCCACTGTAAGACATTAATTCTGTTATTTTAAGCCATTCCTGTACAGCTTTGGCTTTATTCTTGGGGTCATTGTCTAGCTGGAAGACATATCTTCTCCCAAGTTGCATTTCTTTTGCAGACTTTGTCAGGTTTTCCTGCAAGATTTCCCTCTATTACTGTACAATCATTTTACCCTCTACATTCACCAGCTCTCCAGCGCCGACTGCAGTGAAGCATCCGAACGGCACGATGCGGGCAACATATAACCTTTAGTCTGTGGGCAAAAAAAAACTCATTTTTATTTTTATCAGACCATAGAACTTTATTCCCGCTAACATCAGAGTCTCCCACGTGCCTTTTGACACACTCCAGCGGAGATTTCATGTTAGTTTTTTGTTCAAAAATGGTTTTCTCTTTGCCACTGATGCGACTGGTGAAACACTCGGACAACAGCTGTTGTATGCACAGTCGCTACCATCTCAGACACTGGAGCTTGTAACTCCTCCAGTGTTGTCAAAGATCTCTTGGTGGTCCCCCTCACTAGTTCCCGACTTGCACGCTCACGCAGATATTCAGGACAGCCCCGGCTGTAGCCAGATTTACAACTGTGTCATGCTCTGCCCATCTCTTGATGATTTACTTAACTGTACTCAAAGGGATATACAGTGATTTGGAAATTACCCTAAATCCATCTCCTGACTGTTGCTTTTCAGTAAAGTTTTTTTTGCGGAGTTGCATGAAGTGTTCTTTTGTCTTCATGGTGTACCTTTATTTCCCTCCAGGATACTGACTCACCAGTGGTTGGACCTTCCAGCTCCGGTTGTATTTTTACTACATTCAACTAAAAAAAAACCTTGACTGCAGACGGTGATTTCCGTTTAACTGATTATGTACCTTATGAAACCGATTGGCTGCACCAGTGATGACTCTGTGTTATATTGAAGGGGGTAAGTGTATACTTAGGTAACCAGTTATCTTGTATTTCACATTTGTAATGGACTTTGATCACATTGTAGCGATCTGTTTTAACTTTGACTCGAAAGTGACTTCGCTTTTTCTTTTGATCGGTGTAAAAACACAAATCAATCCTTGCGCACTGTTCAGGTTTTATACTTTCCCAGTATGGTAAGGGTCAGTCTGTTCCAGGAGCCACACTGAGCGGCTGGGGAAGGGGAGCTGGCTGAGACTGGTAAGTTGGAGTGTGGACTTCCCCGAGGAGCGGGGCGACTAGTTCTCTCTCTGACGTTCCTGAAATCGATAATCTAATTGAATGGCTAAAGAGATCAGAGAGTCCAGACAATCTGTCGTCCCTCGCGGCCAGCTCATCCTTTATCCTGTCCGAGAGACCCTGTCGAATTCCCCCCCCCGTAGGGCCTCGTCATTCCACCCGGAGTCTGCGGCTAAGGTCCGGAACTCAATGGAATACCTGGCCACACTTCGGGAAGCTTGACGAAGAGTAAGCAACCGTTTCGCGGCGTCCTTACCGCGAATGGATTGTTCGAAGACTTTCCTAGTTTCAGCCACAAAGGAGGAGTAGGAGGAACAAACCTCTGGCCGGTTATCCCATATCGCGGTTGCCCAAGCCAAGGCACCCCCTCGTAGCAGCCCCATGATGTCGCAATCTTTGATTTATCGGAAGTGTAAGTACGTATCTGCAGCTCAAAGACGAGGGAGCATTGTAACAGGAAGGCCCGGCACCTACCTAGGTCCCCGGCATAGGGTTCAGGCTCGGGTACATACGGCTCTCGAGGGGATGGTGTTGCTGATTCCCGGGGCGAGGCCATTCCGAGCGGTGCGGTTTGGGCATCTTGGGTTCTAGGTGGGGGTGGAGAAAAGGAAGTGGAAACTCGGTCCACTTGTTCACTGACCTCCTGC